>NC_067222.1:58077619-58213323 GCF_019924925.1 Ctenopharyngodon idella
AACTGATCATCCTACATAACGAGGTCACTATTTACATAGCATATCATGTGTAAAATCTTGTGTTACTAAGGCAACGACTGAAGAGCTCCGTTATCAGCCCCACAGTGGAAAACGAATAGCACAGAATGGAATGGGAAAGCAAAGAATGGTTTGGCCCGACGCTGAAAAAGCTGCTAACAAGAAGTAAAAAAAAAAAAAAAAAAGAGATACAACGCCAAAGTTGCACTGCTCTGCTCTTGCTCTGGCTAGATTCAACCCGCATGAAAGCTGTAGTCGAGAATTATACGATTATAATATAATTATATCGATCGGATGTGTATTATTATATCGAGCTACCGTGCTCACGCAGCTGCATTGTGGCACGAACACTCATACAAACAGTAGCTGCACAAAACGTGAAGATCTCGCGCACAGAGAGGAACGCAGAAACTAGTTGTAAGTGCTGTCGTGTTATTTATAACTAAAGTAGCTTAGAAACTTAAAATTCATTATATCATATATTTTTCTGCTTTTGAAGGAACTATTTACAAACCACAGCTTCACAATTAATAAAGATACGGTATGACTAATTCACACACGCAATCGCTCTCATTATGTACTGGTAATGTGCTAATTTATCTGTATCTGATTTACAACGAGCAGAAATCTGTAAGAAATGTTATGAACCATAGATAAAATAACTGCTGCAAGTGAGCTGTTATGTCAGATCACTCTTTCAATAGGAAAAAATATCCCACCTTTAACAGTCAATCACATTTATAGTACAAACCTTGTCAGTGAACTGTGAGGGCAAAAAAAAAACGGCCCCTTACAGATGCTAAAGCTGCAGCTGAAATTGGTAATTTCTTCACATATTTACTAGTTTCTACATGGTGAATGTCAAGTAGTGCACTGTATAGAGAGCAAGGAATGATTTAGGCAATGTAATTATGCTTTCCTTTGATTTCAAACCGCGGGTTTGAGACTTTCTTTTTTTCACTGCAGTTTTAAACAGTAAATACTCAGCAATGGTGCTGATTCTTGAATTTGCACATGTTTTGTCTTAAAGCATATTAAAAACACCACATAGACATATAAACATTAGTTAACATTGAAAATTTGTTTTTCACCACAGAGAGTCTTTAAGAGTTTGGTCCGATGGTGCTGAAGTTGCAATGGATTTCTTCTGTCTTGGGGAAGAGTTCTTTCTCTCTTCTAGGTGAGCACATGGCTGGGGCAGGTCGAGGCCACCTAGCGGCCAGGAGCTACAGAGAATCAGTCAGGAGCAAGAGAGAGGGAACGAACTGGGTGGGGTCTTTTAAGGTCTGGGAGAATTCACACCTCTTAGGGTTGACTTGACCAATGAGAAAGGTAGAATTTCTAAGTGGGAAATTCCTCTGTGGATTTTTTATGGCTCAATGTGTCTGTAGCAGGGTGTTTACCTATGTATTTGGCTGGGTTATTGAAGAACAAACTATTAAAGATTCTTGTTATTCTAATATGTTGCATAGGTATCAACATATCATATACACAAGCATTTAAATCTTCAAAATACAAATTCATAAACCCCAAACTTCATATAGGGTATGGGTTTTTCCTAAAGCCTCTGCTTTTCCAGATGATTTATCTGTTGTTACAGTTGACATCATTTTTAGTGCTTAGTCCACCACACTAAAGTACCACCTCAATCAGCACTTAAAAATTAGTCTTAGACTTTACTGAAATTTGTTTTTAGCTTCTTTATAAAAGTCTCTTACTCTTAGAAAAGTCCTACTTTTTACTAAGAATTCTTTGACACTTAAGTCAAAGCTTAAGACTATTCTTAAGAGCATTCTTACGAGGCACAGGTCTTTTTGATATGGGATGCTCTTCTCACACTGAAGACATGGGAACTCTCTGGTGAGTTATTACACGATTCTCATAGTTTTCCTGTCTGTGAAACTATTTCCCAGTAGTGTCAAGTATTTGAGTAAATGTAATTAGTTACTGTACTTAAGTGTCTTCTTGGCTACTTTGTACCAAAGATATTAGCAACTTTTACTCTCTACTTGACAACATTTTTGAACAAGTAAATGTACTTTACTCCATTACATTTTCTGCAGCAGTTCCTGCAATAAAGAAGGCATTGAAGGCATTATATCTTGTATGTTTGCCTTTATCCACCCAAACTTGTCAACAAGGCTACTTTACATGAATGCGAGTACATTAGCAGGTAGTTGTGAATCAAAGGTGTTTGATTTAGGAGATGAGGCAGATAAGGTATCTGAACTTTAATTCAAGTATTGTTTTTAGGTACTCTTTACACCTCTGCTATTTCCACAGTGACGACTTCTAAAAGACTTCTCTTTCAAGTGAATCCTTGTGTGGCTCTTAAGGTTACCTTTTAATCTGAAACTCTTACCACACTTATCACAAATGAATGGCTTCTCTTCGGTATGAATATTCATGTGGTTATAAAGGGTCAATTTATGTGTGAAACTCTTTCCACACTGATCACATGTGTATGGCTTCTCTCCAGTGTGAATATTCATGTGGGCTGTAAGACTTCCTTTTCTACTGAAACTCTTTCCACACTGTTGGCAGGTGTGAGGCTTTTCTCCAGTGTGAATTTTCATGTGGATTTCAAGTTTTCCTTTTTCTTTGTAACTCTGTCCACACTGTTGGCAGGCGAATGGGCTCTCTCCAGTGTGAATTCTCATGTGGACTATAAGTCTTCCTTTTACAGGGAAACTCTTTCCACACTGTTGGCAGGTGTGAGGCTTTTCTCCAGTGTGAATTCTCATGTGGACTTTAAGACTTCCTTTTTGACTGAAACTCTGTCCACATTGTTGGCAGGTGAAAGGTTTCTCTCCAGTGTGAATTCTCATGTGGTCTTTAAGGTTTCCTTTTTGACTGAAACTCTTTCCACACTGTTGGCAGGTGTAAGGCTTTTCTCCAGTATGAATCCTCATGTGGACTTTAAGGTAGTCTTCACGTGTGAAACTCTTTCCACACTGTTGGCAAGTGATGGGGCTCTCTCTAGTGTGAACTCTCAAGTGGACTTTAAGTAATCTGTGTTGTTTAAAACTCTTTCCACACTGTTGGCAGGTGAAATAACTTTTAGTTCCTGTCTTTTGAGCTCTTTTTTGTGAGGAAGACTTTTTAGCCTGTGTCGCTCTTTCCCCAGTCATGAAATCATTATGTTTATCATAATGTTTTTTCTCTTCTTCCCTTTCATTAAGTTCATGACTCGTCTCTTTCAGTGTCATTAGGTTTAGGGCAAAAACAGACATAAAACAATTTAGACATTTAAAGCATCAAAACCAACAACATATATGATCTATACCAGGGGTGTCCAAACCTGCTCCTGGAGAGCTACAGTCCTACAGATTTCAGCTCCAACCCCAATCAAGCACACCTGAACCAGATAATCAGGGTGTTCAGGGTTGCTTGATAATTACAGACAGGAGTGTAGGAGCAGGGTTGAAACTGAAGTCTGCAGGACGGTAGCTCTCCAGGAGCAGGGTTGGACACCCCTGGTCTATACCCTACCCTATGGATCAGGGATGGGCAGCTTTGGTCCTGGAGGACCACCGTCTTGCAGAGACTTGGGGTTAAATTTTGAGGTTGGCTTAAATTTTGCATGTGTGTTTGATCAGGGATGGAGCTAAACTCTACAGAATAGTGTCCCTCCAGAACCCGAGTTGGCCATCCCGTCTAAAGATCTTATACTCAATACACCAGTGGTTTTCAAACCTGGTCCAAAGGGACCCGCCACTGCACATTCTGTATCTCTTCTGTATTTTTCACATCTGGTTAAGATCATCAGCTTGTTAAAAGATTGTTGACGTTGATGGAGGAATTTGCAGCTTTAATCAAACTACTATTCCTGTTCATTAATAAGGTGAGAACTGGACCCGTTATAAACCTAAATATAGTTTAATTCATTCATTGAAAAGTGTACTGTTCTATTAGTTATAGAAGATATTTGTTGTTGTAATTATGACAGACAAGCACACACACATAAGTAGTAACCATTCGGTACTCTGGCAGGGTTAGCAATCTCACTACATCCATACCGAGCCTAATCCTAATCCAACCGTGCCTCTTCAAGCGGTCCAGGGAACAGTACTGAGCAATCACACAAGTCAAGCGAATCAGACTTAGGGGGTCAAAAGTGCTCGGCCTGTATTCGATCACCTAGTGCAAGTACACCCTTAATTTCTTATTTTAAAGGGGTGGTTAAGTGGTTTTTTTCTAGGCTTGATTGTGTTCTTGGGGCACAGTTTAACATGTCTTAACGCTTCGTTTTTTGAAAACGCTGTATTTTTCATATATTTTACCTTTATTCTACACCTCTGTTTCCACTGTCATATGAACGGCTCGTTTGACTTCCTGCTTCTATGAAGCTGCTCTCTCCAAATTACGTAATGTGCTCAGGTTGGTAGCTGGCCCAGTGTATCGTGATTTGCTGAAGCGTCCGGAAACGACACGCCCCATACCATCCGTTGCTTCAGTCAAAATGTAAATAATGGCGTTTATTGCTGTATCAAATTGAGCCCGAATCAGACCCAGATGAAGAGGGTCAATCGCAATCGCGGCTTTTAAAGGACGTTTATGAACGGTATTTCATTTTGTATTTGTGTCCAAGTGTTTATTCTGTCACTGCTGTTTGTTAGCTTTCAATATACAGTTTTATCCTGATTAAATCTTTACTGTAGCCGAATACATTACTAAGTAGTCGCATTTTTGTAAAGGTAGCTTTTAATTTATAGAATGAACAACTGTTTGTCTATGAACATAGAAGTTTGTTGGTGTTTGTAGAATTTAGCCAACTGCCTAGCGAAGCAAAAACGAGTTGCTCTTTGTATATGTCCTTGATGCAACCAAAAATAGCAACAGAACTCTACGTTTAAAAGACATGTACAAACAATAAAATGTACTTACAGTTTGAAGCCAATAAACAGCAGCTTCTGCTTTTAAAGTGGGAACTGCTCCATCTTTCAGTAAAAGCCTTTGAGCAAATCCAGCATTGAACTCGTGTAGATTCTGGAAGCTGTCTTCAGCGCCGCATCCAGTGTAGAAAATATCACAAATTATAATGGGTTCTATTATCTTTTGACGCGTCGTGTCCGGTGTACACGTGTCCGCTTCCACATGCTGCACCACATGGCCTTGCCCACTTTGTTGCGTGTTCCCGGGGTGTGTTTTGCAGGGTTTATGATGTCACCTACCCGTTGTAGTCCAAAACAGGTCGTGTTTGTAGGCATTTAACTTTAAAAGACGATATCTCCGTTTGCATTGAACTTTCAGCGCTGTAACTTTGCAGACACTGTTTATGCTCAAGCAGCGACATCACACTAACTAAAGTTAAAAAAGTGAAATCGCATTTAACCACCCCTTTAAGACACGTTTTGAGATTTTCTGTCATTTATGACATCACGCTTTCCCGTTATTGACAGTATTTTCCAGCAGTCTGTTTTCACTGGTATACGGTAGGGGTGCTCATCTGAAACAGTATAAAACCTCCATATCAAAACACAGACAAAGTAGCAGAAACAAGCGATAAAAGCTTTAATCAATTACATGCAAACTAACACAATCATCAATCATTAACACTAAAATCAAAGCTTTTTAATGTTACTGAATGAAATATAGAGCACATGAAGAGGTGTAAGATAATATGTAAGGTATCAAAAGTAGAAAATGCAAGATTTGGGGGGGGTTGATGGATGTGATCTATGAATCCGATCCAGACGTGGTCTTTATTAAAAAAAAAAAAAAAAAAGCTTGATTTTCTCAGTTTTTTGTTCCAAATGTTGCATTTTAAAAAAATAAATAAATAAATAAATAAATAAAAATAATAATAATAATAATGAAACATAACCACATTAAAGTGTTATTAAAAAGATTGCATAAAGGTAGAATAAAATGTTTGTTTTGTTATTCTTTTATTAAAAGCAGAGGCTGTAGTATTATATTGACATATTTCATGTGTTTTAGCTATTCATACAAAATCTTCATTAAAGTTTTGTGAAAATCAAAATGCTGGTGGTGGCTGGCAACTTTTTTTTAAAAAAATTAATGCTTATGAGATGTGCTTTCCTCAGCACACAATTTACATTTTACAGTTATACTTTTACCTGTAAAAGTTAGAAAATCCTGCGAGTGTGCATTTTCTGACAACAGGCTCCATTAAACTTCACAGACTTCAATGATATTGCCAAAAGTTTTGGGACACCTGCCTTTGTGTGCACATGAACTTTAATGACATCCCATTCTTAATCCGTAGGGTTTAATATGGAGTTGGCCCACCCTTTGCAGCTATAACAGCTTCAACTCTTCTGGGAAGGCTTTCCACAAGGTTTAGGAGTGTGTTTATAGGAATTTTTGACCATTCTTCTAGAAGCACATTTGTGAGGTCAGGCACTGATGTTGGCAAGAAAGGCCTGGCTCACAGTCTCCGCTCGAATTCATCTCAAAGGTGTTCTGTCGGGTTGAGGTCAGGACTCTGTGCAGGAGAGTCAAGGACCTTGCTTTCTGCACTGGTGCACAGTCATGTTGGAACAGGAAGGGGCCATCCCCAAACTGTTTCCACAAAGTTGGGAGCATGAAATTGTCCAAAATGTCTTGGTATGCTGAAGCATTAAGAGTTCCTTTCACTGGAACTAAGGGGCCAAGCCCAACCCCTGAAAAACAACCCCACAGCATAATCCCCCCTCCACCAAACTTTACACTTGGCACAATGCAGTCAGGCAAGACTCATACATCGGAATACATCATACATCGAATCGAAGAATCTGAAGGATCAGCCTGCAATAGTACAGACATTTCAAAATAAGAGTCACGGTGTATTTCGGGCTTGTTTATAATTAAAAGTCACACGCTAAGTTTATTCTTTTTCTTTTGGGCATTATTGGTATTTTGGTTACACAATAAATTGTATTAATTTGGTTTCCATTTAATTCATAGTAAATTATTGTAGTCTCCCCTACAGGAAGAAAAGGCTAAGAACATTATTTGACACATATATTATTCATTATATAAATTTTACTAGTAAAATCTGTGCCTTTCACTGAAAGAGACACTAATTATGACTGCAGCCATATCACCCTGTAGCCCAAACTGGTTGCCCACTGATGGTTTATATATGAGACCACCGCTGTGTTGTCCGTGCGGACCAACACATGATGGCCCCTGAGATCTGGGAGGAAGTGTTTGAGTGCCAGGAACACAGCCATCATCTCCAACTGGTTTATGTGCCAGGAAAGATAATGACCCCTCCACAGACCCTAAGTCGAGCGACCACTCATGATCGCCCCCCAACCGGTGAGGGACGCATCCGTCGTTAGCGTTAAGCGACGACAAGGAGCCCCCAAAACCGGGCCTTGGGAAAGAAACCAGGGTTTCTTCCACATGACACAAGCACGAAGGCATTGCCGCGTGACTTTGATCATGCGAAACGGATTTCCCCTCGGGGAAAACCCCCTGGTTTTGAGCCACCACTGCAAAGGTCTCATGTACAGCAGGCCAAAAGGTATCACGTTGGACGCAGCTGCCATCAGACCTAACAGTCTCTGAAACTGTTTCACAGTGAGTGACTGACCTAGCTTCAGCTTGTTTACGGCTGTGAGAATGGCCTCTATGCGAGCTGGCGACAGACGAGCTTGCATTGACACTGAATCCCAAACTACGCCTAGAAAAGAGGTTCTCTGAGCTGGAGAAAGCACACTCTTGCATCAATATATCTTCACTTTGTGCTTTGAACTTTTCAATGCGGAGCACTGCCGCTGAGCGCTGTGCTTTTCAAGTGCATCATGCTTCAAACGCATCATTCTGCACGCTGGATGCGCATAAGCGCTTTGTGCCGCTCTGGATGGGAGCCGTTCATATTATAATATTTTTGCGCAATGAAAGATTATTAATAGCATTTTTTGTTCTGTCCTATCTATCATATGTTGCTGCCTCATTAAAAAAAAAAACGCTATAAATTTAAAAGAAATGTCTTAATTTTATAGTATAGCCTATATTTATATATAAACATATTTAGTTCATGTCATTTATGACTCAACCATTCATGAAAAACAAGTTATGAGTCATGGATGAAGGAATCAGCTGGACTCCTGTTTATTTTGAATGTCTACCAAGCTAGTGAAGCTATTGGTTTATTTACAGTTGTTGCACTGATGCACAATTATTTAATAAATAATTCACTACATTTGTGTCTGTTTATTTTGTTTTACAAACTTAGGAAAGTAATGTTTAAGTCAAGCCTGATACCTTGCACAAAAGAATGATCCCAGTTTCTTCCACACAGTGAGGCATACAGTTTATTAGGTAATTTAGCACTTTTTTTATTATTACTTGAATATCGGATCGGTATCGGTATCGGCCAATACTGAATCCCAGGTATCGGAATCGGTATCGGAAGCGAAAAAAGGTGGATCGGTGCATCCCTAATAAAAAGTACCCCATGTACCCCACAGTTAAATATACTGCTGGATCTTTAATGCTGTGGGCCTATTTTTCTGCTGGAGGTCCTGCACATCTTGTTCAGATACATGGTATCATGGATTCTATCAAATACTAACAGATAAAAATCAAAACCTGACCAATAATGGGCTGTGGTTGGATCTTCCATCAGGACAATAATCCAAAACAAACATCAAAATCAAAAATGTGTCACTGAGCACAAAATGAAGCTTCTGCAATGACCATTCCAGTCCCCTGACCAGGGGCCTGATTTATAAAACTTACGCACTTTCAGGGCCTATTTTGTGCGTACGCCACTTCTGACGCATAAGTTGTGATTTATAAAAACAAACTTGATGGGAAAATTTTCGCACTTCCACGCAAACTCTGACCCATGCGTACGAACATTTTGGAGACAGAGCAGTTTGGCGACACCTATGGTGCGTTGAGGGACTTTAAATCCTCATTATGAGTCATAATCATAAATACAGTGCATGTTCACAATAACAGTTTAAATAAATAAAAGAATGATTTAAACTCACATGGAAACTCGTTTTCATTTTGATATAGGGCCTACACATTTACATTTATATTACACTTTCACTAATGGCGATAAGCACTGAAATTACATTACGCAGTCATTATGGAGAAGTTAAAAATGATATGAATTTAGATGGTAGATGTGCTATTTTCGATCACTTTTCCTGTGACACGCTGTTTTAATGACAGGAGCGCTAGGAGCACAATAATTCCTCTTTAAATTAAACTGCAGATGTTATGACAAAATATTTTAGTGAGAACGACGATCAGTGATGCACACTTAACTTGGATATTATGGAGGACACTGCTGGATTCGGTGGTTGAACGGTCTGTTGTCCAGTTTGAAGAGGTCCAATGATAATATCTTACTGTACAACTGCAGCTGCACGGAGGTGTTGATGTTGTCTGATCTTCAAACAATTACCACTGTATTTGAAGGATATATTTTGAGGAAAACAGTAAGATTTGCACGTTTCCTTTTTAAAATTCTTCGGTGATGCGCCGAGACAGACAATTGTATTTACACTGCAATAAATAAGTAGGCCGATCTGTTTCCACTAAAAATAGCCTATAAACTTCCTAAAAGATGTTCACCTTATCAGTGAAACTGCATAAATTTGATTCGAATTGTTTAAAACAATTAAAATACTATTTGGCCAGTGGAAATGAATGAAGCAACTCTATTCTAAAACCTTTATCTGAAGTATTTTATACAATTTGGTTTTTATGCATATTTTGATATATTTATTCTAAAACATAACAAGAATATTGGATGATTTTTAGCAATGTAATCTGTATGGCACAATCGTTAACCATGGTGTCACGTGGATGGGAATATGTATGGAAATGATATGCAGATGAGGTTATGCATAGTAAAACTAGGCGTCATAAGCTCCATATATGGTGATTTTGGGGAGGAGACGGGGTGGAGATGAACGTACGCACAATCTTCGGCTGACTGGGATTTATAAAGGGATTTGTGCGCAGGTTCTGGCGTACGTATGGTTTTATAAATCTGATTTTTTTTGTGCGTACGCAGAATCTAGCTTTTGCGCGTACATACACTTTTAGGATGAAATCTATGCAAAGTTTAATAAATGAGGACCCTGAACCTTAAAGAAAATGAGTGGAGTGAACTGAAGAGAAGAAGCACCAACATGGATCTGGGAATCTAAAGGATCTGTAGAGATTCTGCATGAAGGAATGGTCTCTGATCTCTTGTCAGGTGTTCTCCAAACTCATCAGGCATTATAGGTGAAGACTCAGAGCTGTTATCTTGGCAAAAGGAGGTTGCAGAAAGTATTGAATAAAAGGGTGCCAATAATTGTGGCCAAGGTGTTTTAGAGAAAAACATTTATTTCATAATGTGATTTTCCCCCACTATCAATTCTTTTCCTTCAATGAAAGGTTAGACTTTTGTTAATTTATGAATTAAAGATCAAAAGGATAAACAATGTAGATTTATTTTTACAGTCATCTTTGATCATATTTATCAAGGGTACCAACAGTTTTGTCCACGTCTGTATATACTTATTTTACTGTGGGCATTTAAAGCCCATACAGTGGGCAAATAAAGCCATATAAAGTCATATATAAGCATACTGAGTGTTTGTATGTTGTTGAAATAAAGATTCATATATAGATTACACATATATTGATGCATGCATGACATTAACATGCAGTACCATATAAAAAGTCATCATATAAATAATTGTAATATATGTCTATATACTAATTCTCATATGGGTATTTCATACATGGTATAAACTTATATAAAATCCTATATAAGCATACTGAATATTTGCATACGTTTAAATATACTTGCATATATAATTTAGACATATATTGTTCACATATATGGTCTTAACATAACAGTACCATATAAAAAGCCATCGTATAAATAATTTTAATATATGTATATATAATAATTCCTGTATGGGTATTTCATACATGGTATAAATGTATATCTTCATATATCATGAGGATGTATATATGTGCTAATAATATATTGCCTTTATGAAACATATATGACATCACTACTCAGATATAGGGACATATATGTACATATATTACATTTATGTATGGGTCTACTTGTGTGCTGATCATGTGACTGTAGCAGGCGTATATTTGCCAGAGTTTCCTGTGTTTTTACAACTGAGGCCAGTGTTAGTTGAACACCAAAACGTCTTGTCAACTTGTTTTTATGTAGTCCAGTGACTTTTAATAAAGAGATTGTTTGAACACTAATAATTTAATGATTTTATTTCTAGAATTAAACTGCATGCAGGAAATGTAATAAAGAAATGAAACAGTAATGTTCTCGTGTGCAAAAGTACAGCCTATAGACAGTTCAGATCAGATGTGTGTTGAGCCAGTGTGAATATGAACTTCATCACACTGAAGAACAAGTTTCACAACCGCTGTCCTGTCAAAGCCTGATCTCTCTTATGTTAGTGGTTATAGTTAGGGCACATCACCATCAGATGTTGAGGGACAGTTCCTATTACAGTATAAATGTGCTGTAAATGACATTTAAGCATTAATAAGAGAAGACATATTTGTACTGAAATCTACTTCTCTATCATGCACTGGTACAGTGTCACTATATATCAACTCTAGCAGGATTTCAAACTTTAGTCGGTCAGACTAGAGGAAGTTCACAACCAGAGGAGGAGCTGATAGTGTTTCAAGGAAGAGCTGTAACTATATATAATGAAGAGGAAGACTGGCAGAAACAGAAAATGGCTGATAAGTGTGATCTGTGTCTGCTGGGACTGATCATTCTCTCTTCACTTCTCACAGGTAAAGACATCTGGATTTTCTCTAAAGACGTTTAGTGGAATTAGTCTGGAAAGAGTTGATTTGAACATGCTCAGTTTATTCTTGCACACATTCACGTTGTGATCTCAGAGTTGTGTATTGATACATACAGATCATACTGTAATATTCCTGATACTGGACATAGAGTCACTCAAACATCTGATGATCAACAATTATCTTCATATTCAGAGATTTCAAAAGCTCTCTGAAAAATACTTCATTCTGGAGACTGTGATGGTTGCGTTCATGAGGAAAAAAGACTTTGAATCTTCTGCTCTTTATGTTGGTATGTTTTACCTTCATTTATTAATATATAGCATTATGGTCGATTAGATGTACTTGTGTTTCAGGCACCAGTGGAGTGGATGATCCTCATGTGTTCATCAGTTCTGGTGAAAATGTCCGTCTGCTCTGTAATAATGCTCTTTCTGACTGCAACTCAACTACATGGACCTACTATAACAGATACAGACATTCAGCAGCAGTTGAACTGATTACTGAAGGGATAAAGAAGAAAGACACAGAGAGACTGAGTCTGGGGTCTGACTGCTCTCTGAACATCAAGAACGTCACAGAAGAAGATTATGGATATTACAGCTGCCAACAATATGTGAATGGACAAAAACAAGGAACTGATGCACGTGTTTTTCTGCATGTTCTTCATGGTTAGTTTATATAAGATTATGTGGTCAATTTAAAAAGGGCAGATTCTCCCTTTAAACTCAGTTGATTATTGTGTCTTGTGTCTTAGTTTCAGTCTCTCCATCATCATCCTCACAGACTGAGATCAGTCCAGGCCGCTCTGTGACTCTCTCCTGTCAGTTGTATTCATATACTGGATCCCCCTGTGATGATTGGGTCCGTTCTGAGGGTCTTCAGCTGTCGTGGGTGAATCAGACTGGTGTTGATCTGAAGACAGACTCCAGATATCAGATATTAATCTCATCATATCACTGTATCATCACTCTGAATACAACACTCCTGAATGAAGATGACAACAGAGAGTGGAGATGTCAGCTTACTCATGGAGATCAACTCAAGACCTCAGTCAGATTCACTGTCAAGTATTCAGGTGAGAAATAATCTCATGAATCAGTTATGGAAGTGTTTTTATTATTGTGTGTGTTAAAATATGATTGTTATATTCTACAGTAATTAACAATTATTCTTTACAGCTCAGGATGTGCATGAATCTACAGTCAGAGGTAGAGTCAGAACGGTTTGAAATCACATTCGGTGCTTCGCTGCTTTTGTCTTTGTCTGTAATTGTCTCCAGTCGTCTCTGTCCGTCTCAGAGCTCGATCTCTTCTTCAGTCACAGTGATTTCTGTCGCTGCAGTCGCTGTTTTCCTTCTTGCTGTTCTCTGGCTGATCTGCAGAAAAACAGCTGGTGAGTTTCAGATTTACTCCTTTACAACAATTAAAAACAGTTCAGATCTCACTCATAGAAACATGTGGATTATATCAAATTCACAAACAGAAGTTTATTCCTGCTGAGAATTCCTGTCATTTCAGTCTCAAAGAGTTATCAAGTCAAATTTATCATTCATTTTAATGCTTCAACAACATCTTATTGTTACATTCTGTGTTTTTCATGTGTGTTTTATCATAAATTCTCAGATAATAAAAGAGGGACAGTCGACTCTGCGGTGAGTTCAGTAATGCAGTGATTTAGATCTGATCACTGTCTTTAAAGCTCAATAAAGTGTCATTCATGTAGTTGAACTGTTTGTTGTCTGAAGGTCAAAGATGAGAATGAACATAAAGGGACGTATGAGACGATCAACACGTCCATTCCTCCTGCTGCCAGAGCCAATGTGAGTCAACTAAATCATCAAACATTACGTTCACTGTCTGTACTCTAATGTGATTTACTGAACGCTTTAGTGTTATTCTACATATTGTGAGAGATATGTGTCTGTTGTGTGTGTTAAACTTGATTCTTTGCACATTTGCATTGATGTTTAGGAGCAGACAGATGATCATGTGACTTATTCTGAGGTCACTTCCTCCAATAAAAAGCCAGTAAAATCGTTCAGTGTGAGTAGATACCAGCACTTTCCCTTGTTCTTCATCACTGTCCACTGACCAGTCCTATTCAGAGAAAATCACTCATCTTCTCTCATCTATACGCTGCTGAAATGAGTTTGACTCTCAAATGAATGAAGCTCATGCGCTAATAATAATAATAATCAATATTAATGGACAGAATCTGTTCTTTCAGGATCATAATGATACAGTGACTTATGCTGCCATCAGAGGAACAGAAGATGAACCGCAGGATGAACTTTATTCTCTGTGAACAAGAACAAGACCTTCACAAATAAACATTAATATCACAGATCATGAGCTCATCATATCAGGGGCAGATGGGACATTTTCATTTCTCTGGTGTTTGGAGGAATTAACTGTTAATTCAGATATTTGATGAATGTACAATCAAACATAATGTTTCCTAAATTTTCAACCCAATGCAGCAGAAACTACTCTTTCTTTATAAGTCCTCTACTTGGGAATGTTTATTTAGGTAACACTTTATAATAACTGCACACTATGAAGCATTAGTTAAGCATTGGTAAACAGTCAATTCATCATTTATAAAGCATTAATATACATTAGTAAGCAGTTTATAAATACACCTATAGATGTGTCGTTCTTGATTTATAAGCATATCTATAATGTGTTTAATAATTGTCTTGACATACTTTATTAATGATCAATTTATCATTTCTAAATTAAGTATTACATTATTTACCAACCAGTTATTTAGGAGCTGTCAGTGGTTCATAAGATCATTTAAGAAGTGTAATGATTAATAAACTATTTAAACATACATTTACACATGTTATTATTTAGACATATAGTAATAGTTACTCAGTGTGTTAATTAATAAATGCTTTATTAACATATTTCTACTGTAATTCATGATTAATTCAGGTAGTTATAAAACATTTAGTAGTTGTCAAGTTAACTATTTTTGTGAGCTCATCTAAAGTGAGGACTATTCATGCCTCGCAAAGCTTTTATAAAGAAGATTTAAAGGGTCAGTGATCTTCTGCACTGCTGTTCTCTGATGTTTTAAAGTTAGTACTGAGGTAGTTTTGACACTGTGAAATATTTTATTACATTATTATTGTTTTATAAAAACATTATTTGTTGTGTTTTGACACTCCTGTAATCCAGTGTTGGCACTGGAAAATTTATATTCAGCAATGTTTACACTTTACAGAAATGTATTTTATATCAGATTGCAAAAGCTTAGTTTCATTTTACTGCACAGTTATGTTTTCTGGAGGAGTACAGGAATTGTTATTTTCTGTGACGTTGCAGATTTTTTTTTTTTTTTTTTTTTTTATGAAGTTACCCGTTGTAAAGTTTCATTTTTTTTCCTTTAAATAAATATTTCTATGTTCTGTATCCTTTAAATCTCCTTTAATAAAAGCTTTACAAGGCAGAGGTAGTGCTCACTTTAGATGAGCTCACAAAAATAGTTAACTGACAACTACTAAATGTTTTATAACTACCCGAATTAATCATGAATTACAGTAGGAATATGTGTTAATAAAGCATTTATTAAGACACTAATTATTACTATATGTCTAAATAATAAGATGCATAAATGTACATTTAAATAGTTTATTAATCATTTACTTACACTTTATAAATGATCTTATGAACCACTGACGGTTTGTAAATAACTGGTTTGTAAATAATGTAATACATAATTTAGAAATGATAAATTAATCATTAATAAAGTATGAAAATACAATTATTAAACATATTATAGATATGCGTTTACATCAAGAACAAAGCATTTATGGGTGTATTTATAAACTGCTTACTAATGTCTATTAATGTTTTATTAATGATTAATTAACTATTTACTAATGCTTAACTAATGATTCATAACATGAGTTATTATTAAGTGTTACCTTTATTTCTTCTTCTTCTTCCAAAAAACAGTCTGTGTCAAACCAAAACAGATTTGTAAAAATCGTCACAATATTTTTTAATGGTTCATTGCTTGTCACTGCTCTGTCCTGTTTGTCTTCTGCAATAATGACTATAATATGACAATAATATGAACAAGTTATTAGATAAATCAGCTTTATAACACAAAAAAACAGACATCTAGATGTGCCATGTTAGACTCCAGAGACTGTTCTGGGTGTAACTCTGCAGATAATCAGTTTGGTCTTTAAAGCCAAACATGGCACTGATCTGTGCATTTATGAACTAAAAGAAAAACAAAATAAGTATAGAGATAAACAATAGTCAGTTCTTATGTGTTTTATTGATCATCAAAAGCTTTTGATCGAGTTAACCATAAAAAAGTTATTTCTTTAAATGAGACGAGGGGTGTCTGAATACATTGTGTGAATTGTGTCCTATTGATATGCCCACCAGTCACTGCAAGTAAAATGAGAATACTGTCTAACACTTGATGGCTGCTCTGTTAAGTCTTCGTCGTCAGTTAGGAACCTGGGTGTGCTCTTTGATACCAATCTTTCATTTGAAGGCCATGTTTCTAGCATCTGTAAAACCGCATTCTTCCATCTTAAAAATATATCTAAACTACGACATATGCTCTCAATGAAAAATGCAGAACAGTTAGTTCATGCGTTCATGACCTCAAGGCTAGATTACTGTAACGCTCTACTGGGTGGTTGTTCTGCTCGCCTGATAAATAAACTACAGCTCGTACAAAATGCAGCAGCTAGAGTTCTTACTAGAACCAGGAAGTATGACCATATTAGCCCGGTTCTGTCAACACTGTATTGGCTTCCTGTTAAACATCGTATAGATTTTAAAATCTTGCTAATTACTTACAAAGCACTAAATGGTTTAGCTCCCCAGTACCTGAGCGAGCTCCTAATTCATTATAGTCCTTCACGTCTATTGCGATCTCAGAATTCAGGCCAGCTGATAATACCTAGAATATCAAAATCAACCGCAGGCGGTAGATCCTTCTCCTATTTGGCACCTAAACTCTGGAACAATCTTCCTAGCATTGTTCGGGAAGCAGACACACTCTGTCAGTTTAAATCTAGACTAAAAACGCATCTCTTTAACCTGGCATACACATAACACATTACCAATTTATATTTTCAAATCCGTTAAAGGATTGTTAGGCTGCATAAATTAGGTCGGCCGGAACCGGGAACACTTCCTATAACACCTGATGTACTCGTTACATCAGAAGAAGAATGGCATCTATGCTAATATTAGTCTTTCTGTTTATCCCGAGGTTCACCGTAGTCAACCGGATCCGGGCCGTATCCAGATCAGATGAACGACCTGTGCCTAGACACAACGACAACGCAGCCCTGAAGTATCAGCAGAGATTGAGTCAACTAGATCATCCACTGTGAAGGCCTCATCGACACGACAGCCAGTGGCACAGATTCCCAACAAACCGTCCATACTGGCGTGATGAATACGATCTTCAACTAGATGGATCTGGATTAAATATTTTGACTGTTGCAATCTCAATCGGACTTATGAACTCTAACACTGCCTGAATCATAATCATGCACTGTTCGGAGAACTGGTCCCCTGACTGAGCCTGGTTTCTCCCAAGGTTTTTTTCTCCATTCTTATCACCTGTTTGTCATCTGATGTCACCTGTTGGAGTTTGGGTTCCTTGCCGCTGTCGCCTTTGGCTTGCTTAGTTGGGGACACTTGACTTGATATTCAACAATGTTTTTGATCTGCCTGCATTGACACCATTGTATGTGAACAGAACTGAGCTGGACAATGACATCCCTGTTTTTTCCAGTGCTGATATATTGATAAATGAACTAATTGTTGATTCTTACAACCGAATGAATCTATACTGAATTTACTTAAGCTGGACAAAGTTATTCACCAGTTATCACTGTAAAGCTGCTTTGACACAATCTGCATTGTAAAAAGCGCTATATAAATAAAGGTGACTTGACTTGACATAAATATCTACGTTTTGCATTTATTTTTACTCTTTTCAACTTGGTATTTTTAAAAAATATTTCTTTCATTTATTTACTTTTAAATGCATTTTTATATTTATTTAAATATGTCAGATTATTTTGTAGCGACCACTGTTTTCCAACTGTCCAGCTACTTATGTGATCCTTTTTCACGGCATTAGTAATCAAGCCCAGAACTGATGGAAATCACTGGTCTCTTACAAACCAAGCCACCTTGTCATGCAAATTTAACATGACTAAGAACATGATGTCTTGATCTTTTGAAATAAACATTTAAAAGAGCAGCAAGCTTTTGTATTTTTCTATTGAAATGTGTTTTTAAATAATCATTGCAAGCACATTGAATTAAATATCATTTCAGACTTTAACTTTCATTACACACCAGAAGTGTCATCCAGATGTTGCTCATCTTCACATGTCATTCTTATTGACTTCTGCAAATTCTAGATGAGGGGGACAAATACAATAAAAAATAAAAAAATTAAATGGTTATAAAAACATAGGTCTGATTGTGTGGCTTATTTACTAAATTATAAAGCTTGTTACAAACACACCCACGAATTGTATTCTGGGCTGAACAATATTTGCATGTGATTTTTTAAATTGAAGTGCCCATATTATGCTAATTTACAAATTGGCGGCTAGAATACATTCAAATGATTTTAATGTCCTTATTTTATGAGTTTAATAACAGTGTTCCCAACACATTCCTGTAGCCCCATAACACTGCACATTTTGGATGTCTCCTTTGGTCTCAAACTCAATTCCTGGAGGGTCACAGCTCTGCACAGTTTTGCTCCAACCCTAATCAAACACACCTGATCCAGCCAATCAAGGTCTTCAGGATTACTAGAAACTTCTGAGCAAGTGTGAGCTGGAGCTGGTTGGAGCTAAACTGTGCAGAGCTGTGGCCCTCCAGGGGCCTGTTTCAGAAAGGAGGTTAAGTGAAACTCTGGGTTACAGAGAAAAAAATCTCTGTTTCAGAAATGGAGGTATGTAAAACCCAAGAAAGCAGGGTAAGTCAAGCCTGTTTCAGAAAGAGAGGTACTCAGTCAGTTACCATGGTAACTTACTCTGTGAACCTAACCTGGTCAGGAGCAGGTTATCTTCAGTAAACCCAGAGTTTCTTTCGGTCTCCTCCCCCTTTTTAAAGCGCAAGCGATGTTTAAATAGTTCATTCATTCATTCATTCACGCTGCAAAAATGCTTTTCTTACTGAGTATTTTTTTATTCTTATTTCAAGTTCAAATATTTAAAAATTGTTTTACAAAATGCTGTGGGAAACAATGATCATTTTATGAACTTTATTCCAGCATACTACAAAGTTCCTTTAAAGTCAGTAAAGCTGTTTACGCCAAATTAAAATGTCACTGGACAAACTAGATTTGGGCTAAGCCCCGAATGTTTACAGTGTCTGGCTCCGCCTGTGTTCTGGGCTCATCTGCTCGCCTGTATATAGTATGGATCATCAAAAAGGTGGAAACTATTAATTTGATCTTTTAATATCACTGTTTGTATACAATAAGGCACTTTAATTCTTTTCCTGCCATCGGTTCACCCTCCACCTATGCTGCTGGATCAGCCCTTTGATTCTAACAGTCTTTCTGCGTAGTTAATCTGTGTTAAAAATGAAATGGTACTACACAACTTGATTTAAAATAAAACCCAGATCAACAAATCCTTGATTAGTGTTAAACTTTGCTTAATTTATCCTTACTGGTGAAACCCACCCTAAGTGTTTTTCACGTAAAGCGTTTTAAAAACGCCCCACTGTTTTTAGTGATTGAAATGCTGCAGCAGGTGCTGTATATGGATCACAAGTGCCCAAAACTTATATCTTGTTCACATATTTTTGTTTTTAAGATGGAAAATTGACAGGTTGTGCTGCAGTTCTATAGATGTTTTGCCCTCCAGGGCTCAGCGACAGTCACGTGACTGAAAACTATGAATACGGTTGTCAGTCCTGTATTTGTGTCCTTAAAGAGCATATTGCAGGTTATAATTTTTTTCTAAATGAACATATAACCTTGTACGAAAATACCATATGAAAAAGTTAATGCAGGATTTAAAAATGTTTTACAGGGAATGACGGCACAAATTTAGTAGATAAAATGACTGTTTCTTTGTCTGTTTGTATGTTTCCATCAATTTACGTCACGAGAGGGAGTTATTCGCCAGGCTCTGCGTTGACTCAGTGCAGGTTGGTATTCAGTAGGAGTGGTCGTCAGTATTTTCGGTAGTTTTTGTAATTCAATTTAACATCATCATAATAAATTATTGTGTTTGTGGAGGTTGCACAAACTCCAGCCTGTCAGGACATCAAGTCCACAGGTTTCCTAACAAGAAAAAAGACGGTACTATTCTTCCGTGCCTGGGTGAGTTTTGTGCAGGTGAAGAGACGGGACTTCACTTCTGCATCTGCTTCGAAAAACGCATTCACTTTAGACCGGAGGATTACCATCCTGGCGATATGATAGAGTTCAACATTTGAATACTTAATTGTTTAAATTAATAAAATTCCACACGCGATGCTTCTTCACTGTTGTTTTTACGTGAATCAATTCCAACATTGATGAATACAAATTATGTACATTAACACAAATGCATACAGTCTCACAATGTGCTGGTAATGTAAAAACTCCAATTTCATTCATACCATGTATGTACATATAAGTTCACTCAACTACATAATCATGACGTCATATACATTCTCACACTAAAAGTGAATCGGCACGGAATAAACTCCTAACACAGAATTAATGAATAAAGGATAACATGAAACACATACAATAACACTATACTGTCTGTGGTTCGACTGGCAGGAGACATGATGGTCACAGATCCGTCAGAGATGCAGCTTGACGAAATGTGAACTGTGCACCGAAAGTCTTGCTTTTTGCTAACTACCAAATCAGTCGTGATGAGAAACCACTATATCATATAACATTTGTGTATGAATAAACATTTACAATTTCCTCAGCGTCCGAACTGTCATTGCGATCCTTTGTTTTCCCATTGTTTAAACTGACCGCACCCTCTCACGTCACTTCCGGTTTTGCATTTTTTAGAATTTTTTTACAAAGACGACTTCGGAAGTCTCAGTAGCATATTTATAAGTATATTTTAAAGAAAATCTAGTTACAAATTATTTTTCTGGGGGCTCTAACCTGCAATATGCCCTTTAATATGGTTACGTTCGCACACAGTACAGTTATTTACGGAAGTGACAACCGCATTCTATTACAGAACTCACACCCGAAAATTTTCAGGACTTACGACCGCATTCTCGGAAAACCTGCGCTGTGTGAACTGAACTGCACTGGGTGCGTTTCCCAAAAGCATCGTTAGCCAACTAACATTGCAAATTCCGTCATTACTAACATGGTTCAACTATTTGGTTTCCCGAAACAATAGCTCAAACGAACATTGGCAAACTGCATCACAAACTTGTGTGGTTGGAACGACAGCTCTCGAGCTGTGCTTAGAAGCATAGTTTCTTGTTTTTATGACATGTGGATTTAATAAATCATTATCTTGAGCAAAATAAGCAAGCTGACATTAAGTACAACGTATATCTTTTATTTCGAATATATACAATGGGAATGTGCATCTCCATAACTAAGGCCAATTCCATATGCATCTCGATGCATAGCCAACGATACGATACATTAAAGCAGCATATGAAGCAGCTACCGATGCGATGCAATTCAGTCCATTACGACGCGGTGCGATCGGATTTCGATTAGATTCAACACAATGCGATACGATGCAATTGAAAAAACTTATGATGCTATGCAATTCAACTATGAAATACTTTTTATTTTTTCTCAAATTCTGTTTTATTTTATTTTCTACCAAATTCTTTTGTTTAATCAGAAACATGTCTAATTACTTGAATTAATAAAAATCAACTTTATTAATTTGTTTACAATAAAAGGGCCCTATGATATTTCTTTTTCTTTCCAGAATTTCTGTGCTGTGCATTTTAATTTTCCTGGTAATCAAATGAAGGCATAAAACCTTGAATCAAATGAAATTTAAATAAACCCTTATATTTTTTGGCAAACAAAGTGCTGCACAACTAAATTCCCTGTGACTTAGCTAATGGGCCATTAAGGCGAGTAAAGAGTAAATTCATGTTTTCGATTCAGTTCAAGAACAATTTTTGCAAATTCAGAACAATTCGATTCGATTCGCAATTAAATTGTATGCAATTCGAATAACCATTGGATTCTGAATTCTTTAGCTCACATTCTCAAATTTTTATTAAAGGGGTCCTATAATGCCCCTTTTAATAAGATATAAAATAAGTCTCTGATGTCCCCAGAGTGTGTGTGTGAAGTTTTAGCTCAAAATACCCCAAAGGATCATTTTTTATAGAATGTTAAAATTGTAACTTTTTCAGGGGGAGCAAAAATACACCGTTTTTGTGTGTGATTTAAATTTTAATTGAAAATCTGTGTGGTTGTATTTGTTAAAGAGTTAATTCAAGAGGACAATTCATTTGAGTGTATGAAGTGGAGTAATTTGTTCTTCCCTATGTCCTATTATGTAAATAACCTACAACATAAACTAATATTAAAGATTACTGACTTACCATTAGGCTCTGGTGACACAACTGATTGAGTGGCCCCTTTCTGTTCTTCAGGAGAGGATTCTGGATATACGGAGAAAGCCTAGTAAATAATAAAAAGGAACAACGAAACATTACAAGCAATAAACAAAGAGTGCTTTCAGAACATTTTCCATTCAAGAGCTGTGAGTGATTTTTCACTTTCTCAGCTTTATATTTGTTTGTTTATTACTGATGACATAGCGGGAGATCTAATAAGCTGCATCCAGACTAACGCACAGATCTCTTTTGAAATATAAGAAGTTTCTGTCCTGTCTGTTTAATACTTTAAGACATAACTGACTGTGTCTATATTAATTTTGTGTCATAAAAGCATTTTAAGAAGCAAGTACATTTAAGCACTGACAATCAAAGAATCATTCACAACATTAATGCTTTGATCTCTCCAAAACTTTTTGGAAACATACTTTTTTTTGGGGGGAGGCTTTTTCTTTAAATGAACATGCCACGGCAGTCCAATTCCACCATAATCATATGTAACCTCCTCCCCTTTATTTATGTCCATTATAGCGAACAAACATAAATGGGGGAGGCCATTGACTTTGATTTTCTTCATTTTCGCATTAGGTTTTGCATCATCATTGGCAAGCCTGCCAAGGGACCCATCATCATCTGAAGCATCGATACTGATGCTATACTTTTAATATAAAGTGTTATATGTATGTATCCAAAATGAAGGCTCCTTTCGGTATAGCTCTTCTGGTAAATACTGCCAAAAACAAATAGCTATTATTAAACATCACAACTAGGTATTCAGATGCCTTGGGGATGAAAGAGAGTGCAAATCAGTTGGCAGAATTACCTTAGTTGACTGGTTTTAGTTATTTTTATGTACAACATTGTTATCAGGTAGGTGTTTCTGTTAGTTCATGTCAATGTTTCACAACACACACATATTTTGTGCAGCTTTGGTTGTGTGGATTTTCAAGCGAGGGACAAAAATTTCATTTTCTCATCAAAATCAAATTTCATTAAAACATCCTCATTTGTGTTTCATAGATAAACTGATATCTTACAGGTTTGAAATGATATGACAGAATTTTCATTTTTGAGTGAACTATCCCTTTGAACTCCAGTTAATACCAAGTGTAAGCAGGGTACAGAATGCAAATAACATTCCTGGATTTAAATTAGTTGATGTTAATTGATAAATATTAATGAAATATAGGGCTGTCACGATTCCTTGATTAAATTCGAGTACTCAATTTTTAAAAATCCTAGATTGCAATTTCCCTGTGTGGAGTAACTGGCAAAATACCAGAAGTGGAGCATTCCACAGACAAGAATCCATGAACCACATTATTAGACTGTTTTCTAAGGCTGCACAATGTATTAAAACCATTTAAAAATCACAATATAGCATAGTGCTATTGTGAATTCACAATGACTGCATTTAGATTAACCTTAAACAAATATATGCACTGCTGGTTTAATAGCCTATAAGTTATATCCCTCCAGAAACTTGCCCTGAGTCCCAATGTGCATACTATCCAACGTCCAACCTATCTGCCCCAAATAGTGTTGAAAATGACTAATGTCACATACTTTTTAGGATGGATAGTATGCACATTGGGACGCAGGCTCGAGACCGCTGCTTTAAAGACAACTTAATACCAAGCATAAACCCAGCAAACACAGTACGTTGCGACGACGTCGTCAGTTAGTCGTCATTTGGTCAGCGTGACATTACTTTATGACAACGTTATGAGGACGTCGTGGTAATGTTCCATTTTTTAGAATTTTGGCTAACGTTCCAGAAACGTCGTGGGCACGTCCTCAAAAGACGTCGCTGGTGGATCCCATGGAGAACGTTGTAGCAACCCAGATAGCAGGGTGACATTGATTCAATGTTGAAATTCCATCAGAATCATCATTTTGGTTGAGATTGAAAATTCAATGCTAAATAATATTGAATCAACGTTGAAATTTCAATGCTTTTCAGTGTTGAAAAAGACAACAATGAATCAATGTTGATTTTTGGTCAGCTTCATCACTGGTGGAACTTAGACTGTGTCAATTTATCTGTCCCCTCATTCAACACTTTATTCACATTAGCATTCATGCTCCTCATGACCCTTCCCTCTAGTCCCACAAAAAAAAAAAAAAAAAAAAAAAAAAAAAAAAAATCCTGCCAACTGAAGTGTGTAGATAAATTGGAAGTCATTGAGATGAACCAGCTGGACATTATTATTATAATATCGTTACACTCTTTCAACTTAAAAAGTAAATTCACAGCTACTCAAACATCTCACCTGCACTTTAAGGATCCCGCGTCAGACGTCTTTCTGACGTCACGACGCACGAGCTCTTGAACTTTCTGCTCGAATCGATCGATTTTGTCGGACTGAAAGGTAGATTGACTTTGGAAATTTGTTTTACTTTATATATTAGATAATGCAGCGTTTGAATGTGTGTTGTATAGTTCATTAACGTTGTTTGTGGACATGAATCCTAACAGAATCGTAATTAATCGAATTTAAAATGAATTCCTCCTTTACCGTGTAGCAGCGCGAGATATTTGAAATGCTGTGGGCGGGAAGTGCGCGTGGTGTGGGAGAAAACGCCCGAGGCTGAGGGGATTCCTGCGTTATAATATTGAGTTAAGTTTTTAAATTAATATTTGTTCTATTATTTGTCTTTGACATGTTAGCTCTGATTTGATGTATATGTTTGCCCAAAATGATGATCCAAATCTGTAAGAAAAAACATTGAGAGCTAACGTTACATTTGCCACTTGGGTAAAGTTGTTTTTATATTCGCACATTCAGACTTCCGCGTTTAAGAACGTTCCAATAATGTGCAATAAAGTTAATGTTTGCAAATTCTGAACAGTGACATGATATTTACAACCAACGATTGTAACCCTACAACATTTTTCACAATCGATCAAAATGGGCAAGTATTATTTTAATGGCATACTTACTTGCGAACGTCCACTGAATGTCCAATGTAGTGTACAAAGTTATTGTAGCCTATGCGGAAGTCCGAATGTGCGAATATAAAACCAAATTTACCCAAGTGACCTTGAGCAGCTCTTCGTGGTGGTGTTCATTATCTGAAGTAGGGGGAGAACTTCATGAACCACCTGCTGACATTGACATTGTGATCGAGGGAGATGAAGTTTTGAATCAACTCACTTTAGTCACATCAGCTTGTGCCCTGCTTCTGGGTATGATATACATCTATAAAGGTTTATATTAAATAGTCATAAATTTGAATTCAGCGTGTTTTAACTTAAACCTTTTTTTAATCATATCTCAAGTTTCACTTAATTTTGTTGTACATTGTAACAGTCACATTTCCAAATATTTATGACCCACCTTCTGTCAGTCGTACACTACTACCGATCAAATGTTTAAGAACATTGTGCAGTTTTAACTTCCTGTTTGTTTTTGTATTCTTTAGATGCCTTACAACAAGTGAAGGCTGAAAAAAAGGAGGCCTCAAAGTTTGTATTTGCTGTTTCTGTAAAACTGGCTCTGTTATGCTCCTGATCAGCTTGCGGGCATTGCTCGTGGTGGAAATCCCTGAGTTCGTCAGAGTATCAATTTAATGAATAAGGACATACTTTTTGCATTAGAAGAGTAGCTTCAATCCTTGAAAAGCTTCAAGTCCTGAACAGTGAACTGTGGCAGTGTTTCAGTCTGTAGTACTGTGTTTCTGTCTTCGTTTCCATGTGTATTTACTTCCATTTTACAGATGCAGGTTGTGTTTATGTTGTCACAGTTTTCCAGGCTCTTTTTCCAATGATTAAAATGCATATTTGAGCTGTTTTAACTGAAAGTAACTTGCACTGACATCTTACAATTTGTCTGTGTTATTGTTTTGTCTCAAGATGAACGCCAATAATGTTTTATTTTTCTTTTACTACTTAACCCCTTTCACAGACAAGGCTTAAACCTAGTCCCAGACTAAAATGCATGTCTGAGCTGTTTTAACTGAAAACATATCTTAAAATATGTCACTGCCATTGTTTTGTCTCAAGATAAACACCAGTAATGATTGTTTTTTGTAAGGCATGTCTATAAATGCTACTTAAATAATTGAACTAAGGTCTGATCCTGGCTTAGCCTAAGCCCTGTCTGTGAAACCAGGTCTATTTGTCACCATGAAATGCCATTTTTACAGTCACTTGTTTTTCCTGAATGTGATGTTAACTCCTGTTCCAACAGTGTGTGGTTATAAATGAATACATTTGTATGTAAACTGAAGGAAGTTGTGAATTGTTCATTAAAACCATATTAACTGCAGCCCTTACATTGTCTCTGATTGAAATGAGTAGAAATAGACATTTAACTGGCTTAGAATCTTGCTGTACATAAAGCAAGATTGATTTGATATTGTTTCCACATTAATTCAATGTTAAATAGGTGATTTAATTAAGGTTGAAAAAACATTGATTTTACAACCATCTTGATCTATTTTTCATCATTGAAATAACATTATTTCAGGGTGCAAACCTGATGAAAAATCAAATTAAAATTCAACGTCAATCAACGTTGATTCAATGATAATTTGGTTAATGCATTAACATTGATTCAACGTTGATTCAAGGTGGGTCTGCTATCTGGGTTGTTACATGTTCACTGTTATCTTCCTTTAGTTTGACCTAGTTTTCCTCATTCTGTTAAATTAGTCATTTCTTTCACCTGTGTCTAGTTAATTATCTTGTTTAGTTCCCTTTGTTTGTCACGTGTACCCTGTGTTTTCCTCCACTCCTTGTCCGTTCTCGTTAATGTTGCTGTGTTTCGTGTGATCCTGCCTGTTTTGTCATTAAAGACTTCTCAACGTACTCTCCTTCATCCTTGTTCCTTGCTACACCGACGTAACTGCAACCAATACAGTTTTGCAGCTTTTTCTTTTCTTTTTGTTTTTGTTCCCTTCCTGTCACTATGGACCCAGCAGTAACCCTCCTATGCCTGGAGCAGATGGACTGCTCCCTGGAAAGCACACACAAGGGATTTTTTGGAGTTGGAGTGCCAAAAACACTTTTTTCCTGACCGCTCGCTCTGCATGTTTTACCATTCCAGCCTAAGCAAGCGGTCTCGGGCACGCGGTCCTCGGAAGGATTTCGCCGCATTCGTGGAGTGGGTGCTGGTGAATAACAACTCGCCATTCACCATCGGGAGGAGGACTTCGCCACCAGCCCCACTCCACTGCAGGAGACCACCAGCGAGCGACGCAACGGAGATATTGTTAGAGTCCACCGCAGACTGTGGAGACCGGCCACCCCCGAGAGACGAGCCCATACCGAGAATAAGGATGGAGCCTTTCATCACCTTGGAGCCCGGACACTGACAGTGTCTGACCAGGTGCGCGAGCCGGCAACACCAGTCGTCGCTAAGGAAGTGATTGTGGAGCTCGAGGGCTGGGAGGAAAGCCCCGCCCACACCACCACCGCAGTAGATGTGAGTTTGTTGAGCTCTGGCCATTATTTAGAAGAACTGAAGGACTTGTTTGAGGCTGATCTAATAGACTTTTTTTGGAGAGGTGATCCCCAACTCCCCAGTATCTCCAGCGCCCCCTGTATCTCCAGAGTCTCCTGTTTCTCTAGCGCCTGTTTCTCCAGTGTCCCTTGTGTTTCCTGAGTTCCCGCCCAGCCTCCCTCTCCCGCCTCCTCGTCCAACCAGTTCCTCAGCCCCACCATCGCTGCTGTCCTTCAGCCCTTCATCTTCATTATGCCAGATGCCAACTGTCTTCAGTCCACCAGCTCCATCTCACATAGAGGGTCCCCTGTCTCCACCTCAAGCCTCTGTGCCCCCTGCTCCACCTTGGACCGTCGACACTCCGGTTCTGCCGTGGCTCCTCCCTCCCTCGGCTCCACCGGACACCTTCGGCCATACGGCTTCTCCGGGCTCCCTCGTCTTTCCGGCTCCGCCTTGGGCAGTCGTCCACCTGCCTGCACCTACGGCTCCGTCTGGCTCCTCCTTCCCTCCAGCTCCGCCTACATCCTCGGTCCCACCGGCTCAACCTCTGTCCTCTGGACGTCCGTTTCCACCTCGGATGCTTGTCGCCATGGCTCCACCTCGGTCTCCTGTACCATCGGCTGCGGGTGGGCTCTTCGGCTCATCGGCTACATCAGGGTCTCCATCGCTAGCTACGTCTCCGTTGGTCGTCCCCAGGGTGTTGTCTGCCAACGCGTCGACACCACCACGGCTTCTCCCACCTGCGACTCCACCCTGGGGCCTTGTCATAGTTGGTCTCTGGACCAACATCTGGCTCCTCCTGCTCCGGGTTTCCCCTTGGCTCCTCCCACCCTCCACTCCCCCATGGACTATTTCTTTGAACTGTGTTTCGTTTTGCCGCCCCTCTCCCCCCCCCTCAGTTGGACTTCTACGGCGTGAGGACATGCCTTTCCGGGAGGGGGCGATATGTAACATGTTCACTGTTATTTTCCTTTAGTTTGACCTAGTTTTCCTCATTCTGTTTAATTAGTCATTTCTTTCACCTGTGTCTAGTTGATTATCTTGTTCAGTTCCCTTTGTTTGTCACGTGTACCCTGTGTTTTCCTCCACTCCTTGTCCGTTCTCGTTAATGTTGCTGTGTTTCGTGTGATCCTGCCTGTTTTGTCATTAAAGACTTCTCAACGTACTCTCCTTCATCCTTGTTCCTTGCTACACCGATGTAACGTAACAATCATTTGGTTATTTGGTGTCCTTTTTTTGAAAGACATCTAAATTTACCTTGAGGGAAAAAAAAAAAAAAAAAAAATATATATATATATATATATATATATATATAAAGATTAATGCTAGTGATATAATGTTGATTAGTCGTATGTTAAGGACTGCCATGGCATTTGTATTATGGATTAAATCAACATCAGAGACCTGCCTGCCCACTGCCACCACAGCCAGTACTGCTGGACCAGACCAACCACCCGGCCTACCATGGTGTCTCAAAAAGGCAGGTGCAAATGGCTGTAAGTGTATTGTTAGGGTGAAGTGCACCAAATGTGATGTGTACCTGTGCCTCACCTCTGAAAAAAACTGCTTTGTGAAGTTTCGTACAGAAAACAGGTGAAGTTTCAAGGATTATGGGGGGTTCGTGTTCATGATGTTCCTCTCATAAGATTGTGTAATGTTGAATTTTCATGAACTGCAATGTTTTTGGTTTTATGTCAATGTTTAATGATACATGATGAATAGTATTCTATTTGTTTTTAACTGTATAAATTTGCAATTTAAATAATATTCATGAAAAATTTAATAAATAAAATGAAAGAAATGGAATGGAATAAATAAAAGCACAAGATGTTGAAAAGTATGTATAAGGTGTCATTTATAATTACTGTTAAAGCTTATAATAGCACCAGTTGATTCAATACAAACAACATATAGGTCTATCATAATTCGTGCGGTAGAGGGATTTAAATATATCATGACACAGAATGACCTATTATTCTAGTATCGTTTTGAATGACTAACCAAATTTAGAATGAATGACATTAAAGAACCTACTGAATAATAATCCAAAAGTAACAACAGCATTATTAGAATATCTTAAGAAAACAAGATTAATTAGAAGAATTTAGTTTTAGTTTTGTTTTTTTCTACATCAGAAATGCACCAAAGCTGGTTTGGTCTGCAACTGCCATAAAATCCAAAAGAACAAGAAGAAGAAGAAACTTTATGAAATGAGGCTCACTAGAAATGCATGGAGATCGCACATAGATGGAACCATGCTGTCATAGAGTTAAAATAGAGTGTTAAATGGCAATTTCAAAGTAAATTTAGGACATTTAGTTGCTGTTTGTTGTTTTATTTTTGTATTTGTATTTTTTATTTTTTTGTCTTTGGCTGTTTTAGTACCTAGTTGAAAATGAGCACAAGGTCAGTTACGTATATTTTAAACATTTATATATGCATAATTTGTTTTTATGCTTATTTTTATGCTTATTTGTGTTTGGATAATTAACTTGAAGTTGTTTATCATTGATGTTAGTTTTTGTTAAATTGTTGTTATAGTCAATTGTTTCTTTTCATTTCTGTGAATTCCTTGCAAATACTGATGTTGTTTTGTTTGTTGCAGCTCTTACGGTGTTGTGGAGTCAAATAAGTTGTATTGTGGAGTTAAACAAGGATAATAAATGGAAAAAGGGACAACAGCATGCTTTTTGTTGCCTCAGTTCTGTGTAGCATGTGGCTGGTGTTTTTCATTGACTGCGTGTTTTTATCTCATGTGATGTATGGACATGCAGTCAGTGAGAGTTCTCATTGGCTGCGTGTTCTTGTGTCATACTGTGTGAGCACCAGTTCTGCCACTGCTTTGACTGTTTTTCTTTGTTTTTATTTTTGCATATATGTCGTCGTTTGACATATATGAATGGTGTCGACTTATCGTATGCAGAATCCACAACAATTCAGCCCTTTAGGGTACAAGCCTGTGAAAAACTCGACAAAACACTTGGCTGAACGTTGTGATTCAGTCCAACATTACCAGTTTGTGATCCAGCAGGAGTTGATGTACTAGGCGCAGACACGTTATCATACTGTGCAGGTAGAAAGACTAGTATGGACAATGAAGAGTCAGGGTCAAGATTGCAATCAATCAATCAAATTTAATGAAAACCAGTTGTTCTTAACAATTCCAAAATTGAGAAGAGAACTAATATTCAGTAGAATAAAGAAACACTAACGATTAAAGGCATATGCAAAATCAGTTAATCTCTAATCTATAAGTTACAAGCACAGGAGGAAATTCCAGGAGGACTTTTTTTAAATCATGTAAGTAGGTCTCATGGTTTTTGGAACCTCTTCCCTTATGCATCCATGAAGTTCAGATCTGGTGGAAGTTGACTGGCTATGAGACTCCCCAATAATGAAAAACAAAGTCACGTATCTAAATAGCCTTAAACAATTGAATGTACAAAGGAAACTTAAGAATAAGAACAAAGAAAGGTAGCATCTTCTCATCACAATGTTGAGTGTCATCAGGACCTCATTGAAATGTAGGCCCTCAAACATCTGCAAAGAAATTTTGGCACAACATGGAGAGAAAGCAATGCCCTCATACAGAACAGAGCTAAACTAGTCTATACAAAGCTTCTACTTATAATAATTAAATCCAAACATATCATATTAAGATTCATTTGGATACATTTTTTATAATCACTGAACTTATGACTTTAGCATGGCTTTCCTAAGAAACACACATCTTATGCAGCTTGTACAATCATAAGACAAGAACACATGAGAATCAGTGTGAGGAAAACTTAAATGAAAAATTGTCAAAAATGTGATTCTTGATTACCTTTGATTAAATGATTGATTATAAAATTATCATTACATGAAGTACAACACATATGCATATTCTCTGGATGCTGGGCTAATGAGCAAATACTGTTACTGCATTCCTGGCATGGGCCAGACCCTCAGTCACCTCAGAAAATACACTCATACTGTTTGTACAAGAAATAAAACACATTGTAATCAGTGATAATACACAAATATCATTTTCAATGTTGACTTTTTTTTTTCTTTTTAATGTTGCATTTGCATCTTTTACGGCCAGACTGACTCTTTATTTGGTGTCATCCAGTTATTGTTTGATCTCACCCATCTCAGTTTCAGCTGGATAAGTCCGCTTGGGTCCTGGAGGCCATAGACTCTATCTGGATTGATGTCTTGTTGATGCTGGGGATCTTTGGTCAGTTGCAGGTTGACCTCCTCTGTTCCTGCCCAAATGTGGTTGCCCTGGTAAACAGGGTTCTCACAAGTAAAGTTGAGGTGGAAGTTCTCACCCTTGTCCTGGTGGAGGTTGGGGGTTCCCTTTGATTAGCCAGAGGATTTCTGTTGGGTGTAGTCTGTCTACCCCTTTCAATGTCTTTTGATTGCAAGCATTTTGACGTTGTCTTTGTTTAGGTGCACTTGGTCATGATGGTCTTTTACTGTGATGTTAGAGTGGTGAGTTAGCACACTGGGCAGAAGAGCTTTAACTTTGTGGATGGTCTCTGTGTGGAAGTCTTAACCAGGAAGAAGAAATGATGATCTCTCTTTCTTTTTTTTTCTTTCTTTTTTTTTTTTTTTTCTTTTTTTTCTTAATCATTTCACATTGGCAGAGCTTCTCCCTGATGCTCAACCATTCCTCTTAATATAGCAAAGATCTCATTTTCAATGGTTATGAGCACTGGACGTGCTCCCTGCATCATTACAGTTCCACTGTGGTAAAGGTTAACTGTTAGGTGCTTTGTTGTTGGGTTCCCTAACTCCATAATGCGCAGTTGCAAGGCATCTTGAATGTCCTGTTCTGTAACCCTTCCTTCATAATATCTGGTAAAAGCTTTTTGCCACGCAGTTGTGCGATGTGTGTAAAAGCGAAGGTTACAGATTTCACCATCCCAGACACCTCTAAAGAGAGTCTCAGGGTTTGCCCTTAGGTTTTCTGCTGTCATGATGTTATACTTCAAACTTCTTTGAATAAAAGGGCTCAGCAGCTCCACTGACCAACCAGAGGGTTTGAAGGTTTGAATGAGAGTTCGTATTCTGAGCGTTCCCCAATTTTTGTTGTCTTCTTTCTTCTAATGTCTCGCCTCTGCTCCTGTGATAGTATTCTTTCCAGTGGGAAAACGTTTTTCAGTGCAGTTTTTTTGTTTTCTGTTTCCTTTATTTTGCCAAATTTCTTCAGAGTGAACTGTTTCTCAGTCTTATCAGTGTTTATATGCCCATCAGGCTGCGTACTGTCCCTAAGAACACACCCAATTAATGAGACTGCCTCGATGACGTATGCAGCCTTCAAAGGGTGCAGCCTCTGAACTGGGACACAGCCATTGATGAAAAATATCTTGGCTTCTGTAACCTGAACGAAGCGCGTTGATGGGCGTGCTCTTGGTGATGTGTGTGTGCACGTTTGTCAGGGAGAAGTGCCTGTAGCCCCCAGTAGTCAGTTTTTTTTTTTTTTTGCAAGCAACATAAATGACATTTAATATAAATGTAACCATTCACCATAGTGCCATGATATTTGTGCAGTGGCACAGAAAATTTACGTTAATATACAATATTGAAAAACTGCTGTTGTCTGCAGTACAAGAACACTTAGTATTACGTTTCAAAAAGATCATGAGCATTTATTTTCATGTGGGGAGATTGCCTGTGCTGCATGAGAAGTGATTTCCCCAACACATTACAGTTTTTATTATGTTCTTATTTTTAAATGTTAGAAAATCAAAGTCATGCTAGTGTTTCTGTTTTGCAAACAGCCATTCCAAAAACTGGGAGGGACTTTTCTGGAAAGTTCCTGCTCTGAATTTCCATAACTAATGCACTGGGTGTAGACAGGAAATTTAGTGAAACAATGCTGCTCGTCTCGCATAACGTGTTTATGACACACATCATTGTATGTCATTGATTTGACAAACCAGATTGGCATGTTGGTTATGATTATGGTTAGGTAAAGGATGGGTAATTGTAGGGTGAGCGAACTGGTTCATATAATTTTAGACAAATGTGCCGTGCTGTCCGATATGAAAAGGGCTTGAACACTGGGCTCTGCTCAAGCACATGTAACCCAGGTTACTAGTGGTTAGTGACTGAGAAAGAAAAAAATAAATAAACCTTTGAATTAAACAAACTATATATAAAACAATATATTAAACTAAGTATAAAGAGGCTGAAACCATAAATTATGATGAAACTAATTTTACTAATTACATAAAATTGTATATAATATAAATATATATGTATAAAATATTGAAGGTTTCAAAATTCTCCAATAATATTCTCACATTATGAAGTATCCAATGAGATCGCGCCTGACGTCACTAAATCTTTATTATATCCTGCGCGTTCGCGATCTTTCGCTTTTCTCTCTAACCTCTGATGCGAACGGACGCTTCTCGCTATCCCGGGAGATTCAGTGCCTCGAAGTCAGAGAAAAGTAATGTAAGGATGATTTCTAAGCCTCTAAATTATTTGTATGTTGATTATGTAGAGATTAGAGTGAAACAAGCAGAAGTGCGATGTTTACTCGCATGTCCGTGTCATTACAAATGAATGTTAATGAGGTGTTTTAGCATTAGCTTAAGCTAATGTGAGGTGGTGTACATGTATATCCTTGACAAAAAGGTTCAGAGAGAAGCAGATTGTGCGGAGAGTGACACTTTGGAAAGCGAAAATTGCTCTGGAAATTTCCTGTTTGGCCGATGTACATGTGATGAATGAGTTCCTTGGTGAGTTTAGGCCTTTTCTTTATTTTCAATTCAGTACTTTACAAAGTCACATTGAGTGTTTCATCAAATGACTGTTTATTGGTGTAATATTGATGGTGATTATAGCCTTAAGTGTAAACTTAAAGCAGAAAAGACGCTGTATATATGTTGTATGAAAAAGTGCAGTTTGTGTGTTAACTGAAAAGCAAGTGCACAAGGGTTAAATGAAATGCCTTTAATGGTAAGGGAAATAGTTCCACAAAGAGGAAATTTGTTATACAAATTGATGTAACAAGATACAAGTGATATTATTTGTTGTTTTATTAGGAATTGGGTTCGAACTGAGTAATGTGTGCTTTTATAGCATCAGTTATTAATTGTTCTTGTGGCCTTGTGTGTTCAAGGCCAGGTTTTTTTCTTCCTGTGATGTCTGTTTGAGTTTTGTGGAGCCAGCCGCTGAACGTTGCCTGATCTGGATGTGGATTAATCAAAGCGTGAATCTTTGTGAATCGTCTCAACTCCTTCCTGCACTTTCTATATGCATCTTGGTGGAGTTGGACTGGCGGGCCACCTGTAGAGTGAATCCTTAACTTCTTGTGAACTTAACCGTGTGGTCGTCGAACGGTAGGACGGGAATTGCACAACAAACTTTTTTTTTTTTTTTTTTTTTTTGTATTCGTCCTAATCCTGGATCAACTGCACAGACTGTGAATTACACCACATTCAAGGAACTTTTCTTCCAGGAACTGAACTGAATTCATGGACTGATTTTGATTTTTATATTTTATTTTTTTCATTTTGAGGTCTTCCATTTTATGGTGAATGAACCCTGTGGTTACTGGTTATTCAGTCCAATAGCTGAAATTTTATTTGTTCATGTTAAACTGATTGGATGTTAATGTGTAAAGAGTGAAAACTAAATAGGGTTAAATTCAAGAACAAGTAATCCAGACAGAAAGGGCAGTGAAAGTTTATTTTATTTAGTCTCAATTTATACACAAACAAATTACGTTTGCCCTAATTGAATTCTGAACTGAAAATTAATTGTAATAAGTGAAACAACCATCAAATTCCTGGAAAGAAGGAAAGGGTACAAATTAGTGTAACGTGAGTATTCCTATGTCACTGCATTCTGAATTTGTTCACTCTTGTTGCACCATCTCTCTCTGTGGACAAACCTAGTCTTCTGAGCACATTGGTCCAGTTGTAGAGTCAACATAAAATGTACACCTCAGGTGTGGGTTACACACATCATATGAGATAAAAAATAATAATAATAATTAAAAAAAATAAAAAAAGCATGAACGTGATCTGGAAAATAAATTAGAAACAGATTATGGCATTGTAACCCTTCTCTAAGGGTAAGTACACACTAGGTTCGGATACTCACTGAATTCTAGTATAGTGAATGGCACAACCAGAAGTTATTGATAACCACAAAAATTACCATTCCACAGTCTTTCAGATGACCAAAAAAAATAAAAATAAATAATGTTTCCTTTAGTGGAAATCGCTTCTGTCTTTTGGGTTCAAAAAAAAAAAAAAAAACGAGTGAAGCAAAATCAAAAAAAAAAAAAAAAAAAAAAATTCAACAAAAAAATCGTTCTATCCAATCCCAATCTGGAATTTAGGGGAAGAAAAAAAAAAAAAAGCATTCAGGGGTTCACTGAGATCCTACCACACAGTGTTTTCACATGAGACATCCTGCAGCAATTGATGATTCCATGGATCCAACGATCAAGGGTGGTTGGCTCGCCATCTTCCCTCTGGAAGAATTCAAGTGCATACAAAAAACCTGACCTGCAATAGAACAGCCATATTCATATCATATTACTCAATAATCAACTCACAATCAATTTATACGGACCTTAATGTACATTAAACTCTGTTTAAACATCATTAATGAATTTAAATCATGAATTCAATTGCCCAAACATTCACAATCATGTACTCAATTCACGTATTTGAGATAGATAAAGCTCACTCAGTGAATTTGTCAACAACGTGACTTCCACACTCCAAGTAATTATACACATTAACTATGCATACAACTCTTACATCAAGTCGATAATATTCACGTTTCTCGAATCACAAAATTACGTGTCCTCAGCCATGCATTAAAATGGCTGCTCAACATTACAGTATTTACTTTACACATCAAGTCTTTGCCCTGTAGGTGCTTTTTAGGCAACTCCAGGCAGTTGATGTGCTAATGCTGTTGAGGTCCCGTCCAAACCCCTGAGACTGCATGCCCATCGTACATTGAACCCCAGCCGGTGACAGAGGCATCCGTGAATACCACAGCATGCCTGGACACTTGTTCTAGGGGCACTCCTGCCCAGAGAAGCAAAGGGTCCAACCACGGGCTGAAGGAATGGCAACAGGCCGGTGTGATTTCCACCCGGTGAGTGCCACATTGCCCTGCCCATCTCAAGACTTGACCGTGAAGCCAGTGCTGGTCTGAGTGTGCATCGCAACACTTACCTGGTTCCACGGTTGGGCAGAGGGTGCGTCCGGTTCTGCACTGTCTACTGTTCTCCGTGCCCTCTTAAGGCCTAGAGATAGGCCACCTTGTGAGATGGGAGTATCGAGAAAGCGTACTTTGACGACTTCTTGCACCTCTGCAAGGCGAGCCAGGGACGCTTCTGGACCACCAAGGTGGACATTGTCTGGACGAGGGCCTGCGCCGTGACTTTGATCACAGGTAGTCAACAAGCCTAGCTCAAGCCCGGTTCAAAACTACCCTCGTGCGTTAAGAGTGGAGGCATCCTGCAGTGAGAGAGGAGTTTTGGCGTTCCATATTTATGACACCAAAATAGCTCCATACTGCCAAGCTTTCCATGCACATCCGGTTTGACCCAGGAAAGCATGGCTGTCAAATCTAACTCTGATTCAGCATGAGCATACACCATTACAGTGGGAGCCTCAGTATCATCTTCATTTCCAGAGCAAAACAGCCCTCTTTCTGAGGCAGCAATCGACATCTGATCCTCAGCTGGATCCCTGAATGAAATGCTAGGTTCCCCATGAGAAGGACCAGCAATACCATCTGGCAGCAGCATAGCTTGTGATGCGCTAGAGGGGGAGGGTTCCCCCGAAGGAAAAGCCCTCTATAACCCTCAGGTCACCCAAGCTATTTCACCCAAGTAGATCTCTCCTGATGGCCACCAGAGGAGGGCGCTACAATGGGAAATAGGCGAGGGGACTCCACCTCATCTGAGGCACTTGAGTCTTGAGCTCTGCGACAACCTGCGCTGCAACCTGGCAGCTCGATGGCACACGACACACTGAGGAGCGAGAGGCCCGTCTGGGGTTTGCCCGGTGGATATGCTCTCCCTGCCTTTGTCTCCCAGAGTGTCAAGCAGACCTGCAGCTGTGCTTTTACACACAAGTGGCGGCTGGCCAACAGCAGAGGGGACTCAAACTTCCCGGAGAAAGAAGAGTCGACCGGTGTGCCGACGTGGTTATGTTCTCATACGAAAACATGAACCCCGTCTCAGTATGCTTATGCCCAGGCATGTGAGACTGTGATCATGGGTGTCAGTGAGGACAGGAAACGACCGCATCCAGAAACACATGGGTGGAAGGTCATCTTTATAAAGATGCAAAATCACAAAATAAGCTCTTTTACAGAACTGCTCTTTTTTTTTGGGTGCTGAAGCACACAGGGAAATGGCCACTGCAACACTTACAGGGAGTAGTGCAGCCTGTAGTGTGCTCTCACTCTCTTTGAAGGGACCCTCTTACCAGCTGTTAGAACAGCTGTTTACAAGGTACTGCTTTTATGAGGGATTATTGTAAACTAGTCACTGGAATTTCCAAAGTGTATGAGGTTACACTTATACATACATCTCTGATTATATAATGTGTTATATTAGTTATATTTAATACACTAGTAAGGTAATGATTAAAGTATTGATTTTCTTTGAAAGTCAGCTAAAGCAGAGTGATGCACACTGTGTTCAATTAAACACATTCAGTGGTCAGTGTTTTCTGAAGAGATTTTTTGTTTCTTGCGAGCAACCTGTAAATCACAAATACTTCATATAAATTTCATGATCGATTATGCTGTGATATTTGCTTAGTGGCACAGAAAACCTTACTTAATAAAGTCACTTTACAGCAGTGCAAAATATATTTCTCTGGAAAAACTGCTTTTACATTCAAGAATACTTGCATAATATTACGCTTCAAAAATCAAAAATATATCTTTTTAGAGCTCATTGCACTTTAGAATTACATTTTAATTTCGGGTGTCTTGTTTTTAAGTCAAACTGAGTTCCAGCTCTGAATTTTCTGTCCGCTCCCAATGCGTTGGTTATGGAAATTCAGTGAAACAATGCTGCTCATCTTGCATATCATGTTTATGATGCACATTGCATGTTTTGCATATTTGCCAAACTGCCACTTTTGATGCACATCGTTCTATTATACACCCTTAAACGTCACAAAAAACAAGCGAAGTGTGATTGTACAGCACCGACTGCATTCGTGACATCTGAATAACCTCTCCTTGTTTAACTCCCTTTCTTTGAAACATATTTCAGTAATAATGGGAGTTATTCAGCTGACTGAAAGGACCTGTGCTGTTTATCAGGTTTGAAAGGAAAACAACAAACTCAGTTTTTTGTTTATTTTTCAATTCATGTTTACAAATGTTTGTGTTCTGATGAGATCATGTAGGTTCAGTCCAGGTGAACTTAAGATGTTCCAAAACTAAAAGCACATGTGATGAGATTTCTCTATGAGATTTTTATTTATTTTTTTATTCTTAGGATTTGGAGGTAGAGAAGCTTTCTCTAGCTTTCTTTCCCAGTGCACTGACTGCCAAGCCAAAGCTTCCAGAACCAATAGAGATAACCGTAGTGTATAACATCCTGTTTTTCTTTGGCTCTGTGCTTTTGATAAATCATAATTAGGTTCTTTGCCATATTTACTGCCCGGTACTGATGGCAGATCTCCACCAGGCCCAGGTTCGCAGAGCTCTCAACCATATTTTTAAACTTATCCATGTTGATTTACTAAAACCTTTAGACAAGAAACACTTATGTCCATACCAGGCTGAAGATAAGCACAATAATGTGGGTGTATCTCCACTTTCAGTTAATGAGATGTGTCAGTGTGCACTGTGTCTAAATCCCAAAATGGCTCGTTCAGGGCCAAAGATCAAGTACACCTGATCTTGACGAGGGGAATGTCAATCCTAACCACACTGCTCCAAGTCGGTCTCGAACCCTGGCCCGATCGCTGCTGGCACTGGCAGGCGAGTGCACTTACTGACGCGCAACAAAACGCTTTACGAAAAAGAAGGCGCAGTTCATGAACAAACGACAAGCACTAAAAATGAACGCACATTACACAAGAGTAAATACAAAGTGTTCGTTGTTAGTCGCCAACAGCACAGCAGCTCCAGACAATCAAAACTCAGTGTCACTCACATATGAAGCGGAAACAAAGCAGCCTCCGTGTCTGTTTTCAGGCCTTCCCACTTAGCTAACTTACAAACAGTCTTTTTGAAAATGTACTTACTCCACCTTTAAATGGACATCTCGGGGATTCCAGCGTTTTGGCGTTATGGTAAAACTTTTTTTTTTTTTTTTTTTGACTTTAATGGAAAAATTAACTTGGTAGAATTAACGGTATCAAAATGAATTTGGTTCCCAAAATTATGTACTTATTTACACGTTTGCCAGTTTTGTTAACAAATGCATATTAAATTAGATTATTAATATTATTTAAAAAAAAATATTAAAAAGTATGGTGTGAACGAGGAAGGATGTATCTTTTACAAATACAGAATATTTTTGTTAGCTTAAAAAGAATTATTGTTTATCTAACAAACAATTTCTCTGTTACTTGCAGCTAAGGTCCTTCTTGAAAAAACAATCTGGGTGACCAACCGCCTTTGCCTCAATTAAAGGTCCCATGGCATGAAAATTTCACTTTGTGAGATTTTTTAACATTAATATGAGTTCCCCTAGCCTGCTTATGGTCGCCCAGTGGCTAGAAAAGGATTTGCATTTGCTTTTTTTCCTCGAGACATCATGGCTTGTAAACGATCGAGCTTGTATACAGTGCTGGCCTTTCTGAACGTCTGAAAATAAAGTCTGGATCAGTACCAACTCTTCTTGGCGCAGCTACAAACCTCGGACAAGTAAGTCAACTAACACTATACAATTATTTTGCTTTACTGTATATGGTTACCTAGCTTGTTATCCTTAGAATGTAGCTGTAACATTAGCTCTGCCGCTAACAGCCCAGTTACTGTCGCTAATGTAAAGGTAGATAGCATCAAGTATGTGTGTCAATACACACACTGTAATGCGAGTATTGTACATTTCTTTTTGTTGTTTGGATAACCGTTCTGCTGTTGGTGTTATGGTGCACGCGATATCCACATTTACAGATTGCAGAGCTTGATGTAATTGAAGACTTCAGATGCAAAAGCCTCTAAGTGCCATCTGAAATCGTCTTCTAAAATGAGTTATATATATATATTTTTTATCAAGCTCGTTTGTTTAGGTTCAGTAATTACACTTTAATGGCAATTAATAGGTCATTTTCATTGCCGTTAAAGTGAAATAACTGAACATAAACATGCAAGCTTGATAAAAATGCTCATTTTAGAAGAAACTTTCAGACGGCACTTAGAGGCTTTTGCATCTTAAGTCTTCATACACAAACACACACACACACATGCACACACACACACATACATATATATATATATATATATATATATATAATATGATAGCAAATCAGAGCAACATGAAAAGTCAACAATGTAGGCTAGCATTAGCTACATGATAATACATTAAAATTAATTATCATTAAATTTTAATTTAAAAACTAACCACTCTGAGACGTCCTGCTGTAGCCGCTGAGTTGCAACTTCTTCATCCGGTGCTTCTCCATCCGGATCGGATTCTGGGTCGAACTGAAACGCTTGAACGACTGCATGTCTACGAGCCATTGCGATACATCCACTGTCAACATTAGCGCATGGTACCGTGGCCGCAAGCTGGTTAAGACCACACCCACCCTCCACCTTGCCCCGCCTCTCTCCTCCTCATTAGCATTTAAAGCTACAGACCCAGAAACAGCACATCCTGAGGAAAGCTCATTGTGGGACTGTCTCGTAGTGGCTGAAATTCTGCACCAAGGCTGAATTTCGGGAAAAAGACTTCAGATACAGTACTAGGGACCACTTAGGCCTATATAAAAGCATCCAAAAAGTAGCATGTCATGGGACCTTTAACACTTAGGGCCAGATTTATTAACAGCTTGCGCCAGCGCAAACCCTCTTTTTAGCGCTGAGAACGCGTGGACTGAGTTGTTTTTTGCGGCTGACCTTATTGCATATGCATTTGTAAGAGTTTCCCTTTCAGGCGCAAAATTTATGGGTGGAGAGTATTTAAATGAATCACGCAACACGATTTACTAATCTTTGCGCTCGTCAGTTTACTGGTATTTGCACCACTATTTAACGCCCCAAAAAAGCATGTCTTAACCCATTTTGCTGCTAGGAGGAAAATATTTTCTACTCATATTAATTTCTTTGGAATGCCAGAAGATGTTATCTGAACATACTGTTTGCCAAGCCATGTTGGCCTATATATAATATATAGATTATAGATTATACATGTAACAAGTTGCGCCTGTGTCGACCCGCACCTGATGAGAGCATCAGCATCAGGCATCAGCTCTGTTTGCAACCCAATGCTAATTTGCACTGCTCTTGTTAGATTGCGTTGGTCATTATGTAAATGATTTGACTGCGTTCGTGTTCTTTAACACTCCCATCGGCACATTTGTGGAATTGCGCTCTCACGCTAATTTGCCCCGTACAGTAAATCTGGCCCTCACAGTAGAGGCCCTGTATGATAACTGTGTCTCTGAGAAATTTTTACGCTTAGAACATTGCCTGAAAGAGAAAGGTGGGAATCTGACTTGAACATCACCATGAATAACACTGTCTGGGTATTTGACTAGTTGTAATTCCACCATTTCTGAATCATGTTTCAGATGTGCAATATTCAAGGGCACATTCTTACGTTGTACTTGGCGGTGTGTAAAGGTTAGACCCTTCTGGTGTGACTTGGTTGATAAAATTCTGGGTACACCATTACCACAAGATCCAGAATTACATCTACTAGGAAACAATTCAAATAAAAATCTTGACCAAAGTTTAATGAAATTTCACTGAAATTTTACAGTTGCTAGAAAATGCATTGCATCTTGGAAGTCAGACTCTAATCTTTGAAAAACATAGTGGATAAAGTGGATGGAAATTAATACGTTTATGCCCCCAACTGATGGACTCCTCAGGCCCCCACGATCCTTTGCACAGGGAAGTTGTTTGACGTCACAGAATGGGTACAGGAGGCTCGGAGTTCATAATTGAACAGCGGATTTTACCTGTAAATGTATGTATATTTTTCTATACTACTGTAATATTTATACGAGTTGGATTTGGTACATTATTATGGTCAAAATGATATTGTATTTCAACAAAATACTTAACAGCTACCTTCATCAGTCCATTCAAATGCAAAGGCGCTTTCTTGATTGTCTCGTTAAGATGACGCAGAAGTACGTTCCAAAACAAGAGTTTTTTTGACCCCTACACCCTTCATCCCTTCGAAGCACTCACTCCGGAGGGTAAACCCTTTGAAGGGATTAGGGCATTGGGATGAACCCTTCCGAATGGAACGCAGTGTCTGTCTGCGTCTGTGTGTACGATCAGAACGTGATATACGAGCTTCTGTTCGCGTGTTTAAACCACAAGTAAGAGGCACGTTAATTTAGAACGGCAAATCACTTGTACAGAAACAGTTTTAAATGTGAATCCCCTGATCAACACTGATCCAGATGGCATAACTGTGAAAATTCAATCAGGGACAGAAAACGAGAAGGATTTAAACTGTGCTCTTGTGGGGTTGAGCTGATGGGGCGGAGAGTGTGAGCTGGCTGGGACTGAATCTGCGCTGCAGCTCTGGCTTGCTGAAGGCCTGCTGCGGCGGCCTGACGCTGGAGGAAGGCCCGTTCCTTCGCGAAAAGAGGCGGCACTGTCTGATGCTCGAGCTTGGTGCTCGACTGCGTTGTTGTCCATTTCTCTATGACAGGAATGATTGAATGGGCCGGAGTGGGGAAATACACAGAAGGAGATTGTGGATGTTTCGGACGTGGTGACAGGCCTCTGCGTTTCCGTGACAGCGGACGAAAGTGCAGAAAAACGCTAAATCAATGAAGAGAAGACTAAATAATTTAACACAATGCGATGTTTATTAGAAACCTCATGATGGACTATTTTATTTATGATCTTGTCAATGACAGCAGCCCAAATTCCAGGGAATTACAGTCTTTTTGTGTATTTTGCTGTATCTGATTGCTGAGGAGTTATTATCAGTTAGACACCACGCTAGCCAGCAGAACTATTAAAAGGATAGGTGCAGGTTTCGTTTCATTTGCTTTATTTCAGTCCAGGGCCGTGCACAGACATTCTAAGGGGCAGTGGCCCAAACCAAAAAAAAAAGGGGCACTAAAGGGACGGGATGATATTGGGGGGTGGGGTGCTTGTCAATACAAATTATTCATTTGTTACAAATATCCAATTAAAAGAGAAGACAGCACCTTCACTTTGACCCTTTTTAGTTGACTCTTATCATCTTAATATATATATATATATATATAATAACAACTTTTAAAATCATATTTTAAACATAATTAAGATTAGTGCCAATTTAATTCTAATTGATTTTAAGTTGTTGTAATTATTCTTCCTTTCACATCATTTATTAGCATATTTCTAGCATATTCCTTTACTCTCAGCCACCTGTGACTGTCTGATTTGGCTGACTTGCCTGCCTCAGCTTCATCTTGAATGGAAGTATAATACATTTAATTTACAGTTTTTTTTTTTTATTCGCTTTGGTACTCTTTTCACAAGTAAGGTGTACATTTTCAAAACTCTTAGTACAAAACTCCAAACTGATCAAACTTGTAACACAGCTAGTCATTCTTTCAAAACCTGACCTCATGCTTTCTTTCTAGTTGTACATGTTTTCATTTTACATAATCACTGCTTTAAAACACAAGATCATTGTAATATGTAAAGAGAACATTTGCTTTAATCACAGAAACACAACAGTATGATCTTCTTTCAGTTTAGTACTTTTAAAAATCAGTTCATTCAATAGCAAACAATGCAAGATACATGTTTCAAATCACTCTTGTTGCTGAAATAATTACAGTTACACGGGATACAGATGCCATATTAGAAAATACACTTACATTATCTAAATTACATAATTGACACAAAATCCATAATGTTTGTAATAATATCTATCCAGCGTGTTATCAAAAGGTGTGAAGTATGACAGTCATGAGGTTTTGTGTAGAACAGAGTGTTCTGCCAATACAGTAAATGTTCTCACTGTACCATATGACTGAATCTATACTGTAGTTGATCTTTACAGATGAAGGGTAAGTTCATCTGTACCATGGTAATGCCCCCCACCACCCCACTATATATTATATCCCCTAACTCTAAATCTACCCATCACAGAAAACATTCTGCATTTTTACATTTTATAAAAATATAATTTTGTATGATTTAAAAGCCGTTTTCCTCATGGGGACCAAAAAAAATAAATAAAAAAAATAAAAGTCATGGTAAACCCTGTGTTGTGAACCAAATGTCCAAACCAAAAGGATGGTAATACTAGTAATTTTAGACCTAGTGAGTGTGTGACCCCACACACTCACTTTGACAATTGTGGTGATCGTCTAAGATAAATTGCTTATAATGTAAAAAGAATTCATTACATTCGATTATCCATATCGGAAAATGCCAACAAGTTCTATAGAAACTATGCCTATAGAATCAATATCTATAGAAATCTTTAGGTGTACCAAATGATCCATTGATTAATCATTAAGTCCAGTTGGATTAAATAACAGACAAATGTATTAAACTGAACGAGAAGAGATACAAATCAAAAGTTTGGTAGTAATAGCATTATGAAAGGCAGTTACTGTGAATGAAACATTTATATAGATGAAACACTTACTTTGTGTAGTGAAAAGGATACTTTCTGATTTTGTGTATTGTACTAACACAATTGAAAATATGCAGAAATGTTTGAAAAAAGTGCGCTTTTGATGATCTGTTGTGATATTAGTACTAGGAGTTTTGAAAATGTACCAGTTGCTTGTGAAAATTGCACCAAAGCAATTAAAAAAAACCTGTAATGTCAATTATGCAATTTAGGTAATGTAAGTGTTATTTCTAATATGGCATCTGTATCCTGTGTAATTATTTGTCTGTAATTATTTCAGCAACAAGAGTGATTTGAAACATGTTTGCTATTGAATGAACTGATTTTTAAAAGTACTAAACTGAAAGAAGATCATACTGTTGTGTTTCTGTGATTAAAGCAAATGTTCTCTTTACATATCACAATGATCTTGTTTTTTAAAGCAGTGATTATGTAAAATGAAAACATGTACAACTAGAACAAAAGCATGAGGTCAGGTTTTGAAAGAATGACTAGCTGTGTTACAAGTTTGATCAGTTTGGAGTTTTGTACTAAGAGTTTTGAAAATGTACACCTTACTTGTGAAAAGAGTACCAAAGCGAATAAAAAAATATAATATATACATATATATATATATATATATATATATATAATATAAAAAAACTGTAAATGTCATAACACTCATAACACTACCAGAGGTTTTGCCCAACAAACACACTTTGTCACTCATAAAACAAAAAACAGGAGCATTGCACCATTTCTTGTGTAAAATTTCTTTACAAACAAGAATCACACTCCTAACTGCTTATAATTCACTGCAATAAATGTTACATTATCCATGTTTACATTAGTGTACACAATTATTACTAAGTTTCCCCTTTTGTAATGAAACTGAAAGACTAACACCTGTGTAAGTGTTCAGCTACTTCTAATTGTTTTCTTTTTTAAATTTAAAATATATTTCAATATGGCATTACCATTAAAAAATGCAAATATCTGTCTTATTAATTCTTGTGTTAGGTTTTGAACATGAAAAGTTTTGAAAAAAAAAAAAAAAAAATGTAAGCATGTGCACATTGGCCTGTATAATATATAAAGTTTTGATGGTGAATTGTGGAGAAATGAATTCATGTAAAATGAAGGATGTCATCATTGAATGCATTTGTGCCAAAGAAATGATAATTGATCCTCAGTTTAGCTCACATAGACTGATGTTGTGATCACTGTGTGAAGAGTGTAGAAAAAGTGACCTAAGTATTGAGAAATGTGTCCTAGTGATTGTAATAATAAATAATAATAATAATAATAATAAAGTGAAATACTGTGGTGTCAAACTGAAAGTTGGTTAGAAGAACTGTGTGAAGAGTTTTGAAAAAAAAAAAAAGGCATAAGTATTGAGAAATGTGTCCTAGCGATTTAAAAAAAAAAACAAAAAAAAAACATGCCACATTAAAAACGAAAGTATCAGATTCAAAGTTTGTCCTGTTCTACCAGTATATTTTTATCATGACATTTACTTGTGTGGTTTCTTTGTGTGAGAGTGAACATCAACCTTTTGTTATTGACATTCACAATTCATATTTGTGCTGCCAATAATTCATAATTCAATACATTGTTAAGCATCAGTCCATAGTAACATGAACAGGAATGAGGACATGTGAGGGTTTATCTCTTGACAACTGAAACCATAAAACTGACAAAGTGTTTTTCTTGTTCTTCAAGGATGTTAAGTCACTGCAATGACTATGTTTTTTGTTTGTTTTATTCGTAATAAACCATGGTTAATTGACGTAAGGGCTGTTGGCGTGCTGGAGTATTGAATCAATGTTTGCAATGTTGAATGGCCTTTAGCAGCCTCCCTTCGCTATGTCTTGGTCTTCTTTTTTTGTGAAGGCATCGTTTTTTGTCTACCAAGTGTGCCAACAACAGCCAATTTTTTTTGTTATTTGTGTTATATAAGATCGGGTAAAATAATTTAATTAGACACGAATTCTCTTCCAAGAACGTGGATGTTCTGTACAAGTTGTTAGCACTATAGGACCAGGAGTAAAACATTACCGACAGAAATACAAAAACAAACTACCAAATTACTAATTCTGTGGCTCAATCACTGTCTGTATGTGGATTATAAAGCATCTACCTGTCAATGGGACGAACTTCTGGAACTGTCATCTCCACACACTCGCCTGAGCTCGGACACAGACTCTAGTGATACTGGGGAGAGAGCGGGAAAACACGGAGCGGATTAGCGGAATTAGTGGATCTTTAGAGGAGCTTTTATGGGAATTTTGTCAAAGTGAGAGGAGGGGGTGAGAGGGACACCTCGGCCGATGAGGACAGAGGGGCAGTGGCTCTAGCCACCGGGCCACCCCCCTGTGCACGGCCCTGCCTGAACACATTCACACCTCTCCGGTCTGATTATGGCTCTAATTATTCTTTTCTTTTGTCTCTATTATAATTACTGACGATGTTGTATTCAAGCAGATTAAATCCCTCATTTCCTTCATCAAACTTCTCACTTCACCTTCTTTGAAACTGTATCAATGCCCTTCATTAAAAAAGAAACATTTCAGTGAGCTTTTAAAAATTATTCATAATAACAGCTAGGTGGCAGCCTGGCAGGTGCATCTAGGACTAGCATGTAGCTTAGCACACCATCAATACATGACAATTTATGAGATTAAAACCAAGTTTTTGCTCCAAACTTACTTAATGTCACAAGTCGGGTGTTTTGAATAACCTTCTGTGATGTAATGTGGCATCGGATAAAAAAATCAGACCGAAAATATCTTCTTTTATGCTATGAGAAAAGCTATTCTGATTAGCATTGCATTATAAATATAATCTATTATTATGAAATACCGACATGACATGAAGAACACCAATGAAGGTTAACCATATATCGTAACAATCGTGTATTTATTGTCTTCAAAAGTGTCTATCTGCATGTTATGGCGATCTGTGGAATTATATGTTAAGGTGCGTTCACGCGGCCTCGTAATTCCTGTAGTTACAAGATTCTAGCTTGTAAAAAGTGTTCACGTTCTCGTAGAGCTCGTAATTACAGCTTGTAAGCTGGGAGTTTTCTGAAAGCTCCCAGATGTACCATGTGGCTGCTATACCACCTGACCGCTGTAGATTCATAGGCGTTGATAGTGGTGCCATGGAAACGCATAATTCCCAGTCCAAGGACATGAACAGCTCCGAATATAACGTCATGTGTTGTCATCTCAAGATTCTGGTAAATACAGGTGGTGTGAATGCAGCATTAGTTCCTGGAATGTCACATGGTATGCCTATTCTTCAGCAGTGCTATTTGTGGACTAAATGTGCACATAGCACTGCTGAAGAATAGGCGCATACCATTCTTTCAGAGCAATCGTAGTGTAGCGAATCACAGGTATTTAATCAATTAGCTCAAATCATGGGTGAAATATATATATATTAAATCATAACACCTTATGATTAATAATGATATAGATCGACCCAAGAGAATTATACACATATATTGTGAATTAATTACAAGGATTATAATCAATTACATATGATTAGTTCTAGTCTAATAGTTGTCTAGAAAAACTATCCTAGTTTGTCCAGCAAACTACGGATACAGAGGCTATACTGCTAAATATACACAAATAATACACATATGTAGAAAACGAAAGTAAAAATACTTCGAAAAGAATGGTTCTATACTTGCATAGGTTCAGGTGCTGTGGTCGTTTCGTGTTTCTGCAGGAGTTTCGGTGCGTGCGGCTGAAGCGATTGGTCCTTTTCCGAGAAAGGGTTCTTCGGCGGGATTTTCAAACAAGGGTTTAACTTAAGAGTAAAATAACCGGACAAAAAAAAAAGAAGAAAGAGTCCGTCTCCTAGGCGATGAAGAGTGAAGACTTCAGGTGACAGACGAAGAAGACTTGACAAAAGAAAACTTGTTGCCAAAAAGATGGTCGTCCCGAAGACGGATGGAAGCACGGTCGCCGGGACGTCCGGGAGAGACAAGCGTGAAATGGCGAGGGACAACGGAGAGACAAAGGGAACGTGTGTATGGTTGTCTCTTAAAGACAAACAAGCCCAAAAGGCCTCCTTGGGTGAACAGCCAATGTCCAGCGTTGATTTTTTACAAGGGAAAAGTTCTCTTTGTCTTGTCTTGCGGCTCATTTGCATAATATATGATGGTTTCAGAATTGTTAACTTTTACTCCAAAAGACCCTAGAAATAGACTAATGCATGGTATTGTAACAGAACATGTATAGTTAGTTAAAGCATCCTGAGAGAATTCGTTTAAGACCAAACATGCCAGGGTGCACAAGACATAAAGACATAACCAACAAACACAGAACGTTGGCACAATGTAGCCAACCTTCTAACAACGTTTTAACAACGTGGCCAAAAGGTTGCTATAACTACGTTGCGTTGAGAAGGTTGTTACAGCGTTGTCACAATGTTGACATCTGACCACTGCTCAGTTCAGTTGCAAAGATTTTACCCCTACTGTCCATTGCTCAAGGTTGCGCTTAGGTTCTCTGGACTACCACTGGACGACGTGTACTCGTCACTGCCCTGAATATCAGCATTTTAAATTTCAACCGACCTAACGGCTGTCTCATTCTTCATCGAGCAACGATAGGTGAGTATTGTTTTTAATTTACCTCCGCTAAATAAGATGCGTAAATATTCAAACACAATATTCCGTGTCAATGTGACATTTACACCAGGGGCGGCGCTAGGGGTGGGCGAAGGGAGCCCCGAATGTTTTTCCAAAAGCCCTGAATCTTTCAGATTTGAGGTTTCTTAACAGTGCTGTCAAAATATCATTTTTCTAAACATCTCTCTCTATTAAAATATGTTAGACAGTTCAATACCCCTTTTCTACAGTATACATCGGCAGCGATTTCTCTTCTCTCCGACAGCGAGTTCACGCACACTGCAGTTGTACAGAGCCACGCCTCCTGTCACTCAGCGGCAGGCCTCGAGACTCTCGTTCGGCCCGGTTGAAGGGCTTTTGTTATGATATAACAGCTGATATGACAACTTTAGCACATTTGTCAGCTAAACATTCATTCAATGTTTCCCATTAATGACCCTATGCCACCATTGTTTGAACCGAAAATTTAAAACATATTAAATGTATAGCCTAAATGGTCTCAACGTTGTATTTTGCCAACGAACTAAAATCGAAACCGTGATATGGCTTTGTGCCTTTATAGAATAGCAAAAGACAGCATGTTTGTGCTGCGTGTTTTAAAGAGAAGTGCGCACATTTGCTCACGCAATCAGATGATCAAAAAAACGGTTTATCTCTTGCAAGTGAAGAAATTAGTAGGCCTACAAAAGTATTGTAATTTTCCTATACTGCATTGTAAAGTAACTACTTATAAAATGTTCATTTATTTTACAGTGCATTTGTTACAATATATGGATATTACTGTCATATGAATAATTAAGGCCTAAATCATATTGTAATATTATTGTTGTAGGCCTAATAATTGTTTGGCATCCTAAAACACCAGTGTCAATGTAATGTAAACTGAGACTCTATATCACAACTAAAAAGATGTTTGAGCCCTCTTTAATGTCTGTACAAGTCAATGCTGTTTCTTTGTTCAATTTGCACACTGTACATGGGCTTAAGCTCTCAGTTTTGAGCTGTCAAAGTGCACCAGATTGATGCATTTATCCTTAAAATGTACAAAATTTTCTTACAGGGGGGCATGCCCCCGGACCCTCTAGAGGAGGTACACCCAAACAAAATTTTGCAAATTCCTGTGGGAAACAATGTACATTTCATGAACTTTACTCCAGCATACTACTATAAAGTTCCATTCATGACAGTAAAGCTGTTAACAGAAAATTAAATTGTCATTGGACAAATATAGATTTGGGCTAAGCCCCGAATGTTTACAATGTCTGGCTCCACCCCTGATTTACACTATGTGAATTTTCTCTTCTGTCTACAAACTGGACGGATAGAATATCTAACAGTTCATGTATGAAGTGTTAGTTTAGTTTGTTTACGATCTTGTGTTAGTGTACCAGTGTAGCTATATTTCTTTTAGTATTCAGATATCCTTACCGTTAGGAAAAGTGTTAAGCATCTTTTGGTCAATTAAACGACAAATTTTTAACTAAATGCCAAAATTTGCCCTAGTGAAACGATGAGTGATTGACATTTCAGCATTCCTTGAACAGACAGCGACTTCAGCTTGTACATGTTGATGTTTATTCACTCTAGAAAATGCTGGGTTAAAAACAAATATGACAGTAAAGACAATAATGTTACAAAAGGTTTGGGAACCGCTGGCGTAAAGCTTTATAGGTATAGTACATAGGTCTACAGCTCAGTACAAGTACACAGGATGGATCAAGGTATAAACATAACTTAATAGATAACTTTCCCTCCTATAACAATGATGTTACTGGCCGTGCACAGGGTGGCTAGAGCCACAGCCCCTCTGTCCTCTCGCCCCCTCCTCTCCCTTCGACAAAATTCCCATAAAAGCTCCTCTAAAGATCCACTAATTCCGCTAATCCGCTCTGTGTTTTCCCGCTCTCTCCCCAGTATCACTAGAGTCTGTGGCTGCATTTACACTGGCACAAAAAATCCGATCTTTTGCTAACATCTGACACAGATCGGAATTAGTTGCACACGTGTAAACACAAAAATCCACGCGAGATCCGATTTTTACGCATCCGTTCTGAGCCACTTCCAAATGTGGTTTTAAATCCAATACATATCCGATCTCTGGATATGCGACCTATGTCTAAACACAATATCCGATTCCCATTGGAATTCCAAGCCACCACAAGGCGAGGGCGACACATTTGCTCACTAAAAGGAAGCTTCAATGTTGTATTATGAAGCAGACGTGCTTGTATGCACTCGCACTAAAAATTCGCAGTTTTTTTTTTTAACAGCAATTCGCAGCAATTTCAACCTTTGCCCGGTTAATTTAAAAGAGACCGCCGCATTGTTGTTTTTCTTATAAGCCAAAAGCTTCACTGTAGCTATCTCTCTCTCGCGCGCGCGCACGCATCCGCGCTTTCTCTCTCCTTAGAAAAAAATGGAATTCTAAAACTAATAACTGTAGATAAAATATCAAACGCAAATTACCTTTTTTTCCAGTCTGTATCCGTTCAGTCAGATTTTGCGTTGCAATTCATCCATGACACTGACAGCCGTTAACTTATCCATTCTGACACGTAATCATGGCCACTCGACATGAAATATATAAATAAATTTTATTCAAAACCCGAGGATCTACCATGTGCATGTAAACCTATCAATGACAATCATTTTGGGGCAGGAAGTAATGTAAACACAGATATCGGATACCAGTCACGTCTGAAGTGAATGTAAACACACTGGCCAAAAAATCGTATATGGTCAAAAGATTGGATCTGTGCATTAAGACTTGCAGTGTAAATGCAGCCATAGTCCGAGCTCAGGCGAGTGTGTGGAGATGACAGTTCCAGAAGTTCGTCCCATTGACAGGTAGATGCTTTATAATCCACATACAGACAGTGATTGAGCCACAGAATTAGTAATTTGGTAGTTTGTTTTTGTATTTCTGTCGGTAATGTTTTACTCCTGGTCCTATAGTGCTAACAACTTGTACAGAACATCCACGTTCTTGGAAGAGAATTCGTGTCTAATTAAATTATTTTACCCGATCTTATATAACACAAATAACAAAAAAAATTGGCTGTTGTTGGCACACTTGGTAGACAAAAAACGATGCCTTCACAAAAAAAGAAGACCAAGACATAGCGAAGGGAGGCTGCTAAAGGCCATTCAACATTGCAAACATTGATTCAATACTCCAGCACGCCAACAGCCCTTACGTCAATTAACCATGGTTTATTACGAATAAAACAAACAAAAAACATAGTCATTGCAGTGACTTAACATCCTTGAAGAACAAGAAAAACACTTTGTCAGTTTTATGGTTTCAGTTGTCAAGAGATAAACCCTCACATGTCCTCATTCCTGTTCATGTTACTATGGACTGATGCTTAACAATGTATTGAATTATGAATTATTGGCAGCACAAATATGAATTGTGAATGTCAATAACAAAAGGTTGATGTTCACTCTCACACAAAGAAACCACACAAGTAAATGTCATGATAAAAATATACTGGTAGAACAGGACAAACTTTGAATCTGATACTTTCGTTTTTAATGTGGCATGTTTTTTTTTTGTTTTTTTTTTTAAATCGCTAGGACACATTTCTCAATACTTATGCCTTTTTTTTTTTTTCAAAACTCTTCACACAGTTCTTCTAACCAACTTTCAGTTTGACACCACAGTATTTCACTTTATTATTATTATTATTATTATTTATTATTACAATCACTAGGACACATTTCTCAATACTTAGGTCACTTTTTCTACACTCTTCACACAGTGATCACAACATCAGTCTATGTGAGCTAAACTGAGGATCAATTATCATTTCTTTGGCACAAATGCATTCAATGATGACATCCTTCATTTTACATGAATTCATTTCTCCACAATTCACCATCAAAACTTTATATATTATACAGGCCAATGTGCACATGCTTACATTTTTTTTTTTTTTTTTTCAAAACTTTTCATGTTCAAAACCTAACACAAGAATTAATAAGACAGATATTTGCATTTTTTAATGGTAATGCCATATTGAAATATATTTTAAATTTAAAAAAGAAAACAATTAGAAGTAGCTGAACACTTACACAGGTGTTAGTCTTTCAGTTTCATTACAAAAGGGGAAACTTAGTAATAATTGTGTACACTAATGTAAACATGGATAATGTAACATTTATTGCAGTGAATTATAAGCAGTTAGGAGTGTGATTCTTGTTTGTAAAGAAATTTTACACAAGAAATGGTGCAATGCTCCTGTTTTTTGTTTTATGAGTGACAAAGTGTGTTTGTTGGGCAAAACCTCTGGTAGTGTTATGAGTGTTATGACATTTACAGTTTTTTTATATTATATATATATATATATATATATATATATGTATATATTATATTTTTTTATTCGCTTTGGTACTCTTTTCACAAGTAAGGTGTACATTTTCAAAACTCTTAGTACAAAACTCCAAACTGATCAAACTTGTAACACAGCTAGTCATTCTTTCAAAACCTGACCTCATGCTTTTGTTCTAGTTGTACATGTTTTCATTTTACATAATCACTGCTTTAAAAAACAAGATCATTGTGATATGTAAAGAGAACATTTGCTTTAATCACAGAAACACAACAGTATGATCTTCTTTCAGTTTAGTACTTTTAAAAATCAGTTCATTCAATAGCAAACATGTTTCAAATCACTCTTGTTGCTGAAATAATTACAGACAAATAATTACACAGGATACAGATGCCATATTAGAAATAACACTTACATTACCTAAATTGCATAATTGACATTACAGGTTTTTTTTAATTGCTTTGGTGCAATTTTCACAAGCAACTGGTACATTTTCAAAACTCCTAGTACTAATATCACAACAGATCATCAAAAGCGCACTTTTTTCAAACATTTCTGCATATTTTCAATTGTGTTAGTACAATACACAAAATCAGAAAGTATCCTTTTCACTACACAAAGTAAGTGTTTCATCTATATAAATGTTTCATTCACAGTAACTGCCTTTCATAATGCTATTACTACCAAACTTTTGATTTGTATCTCTTCTCGTTCAGTTTAATACATTTGTCTGTTATTTAATCCAACTGGACTTAATGATTAATCAATGGATCATTTGGTACACCTAAAGATTTCTATAGATATTGATTCTATAGGCATAGTTTCTATAGAACTTGTTGGCATTTTCCGATATGGATAATCGAATGTAATGAATTCTTTTTACATTATAAGCAATTTATCTTAGACGATCACCACAATTGTCAAAGTGAGTGTGTGGGGTCACACACTCACTAGGTCTAAAATTACTAGTATTACCATCCTTTTGGTTTGGACATTTGGTTCACAACACAGGGTTTACCATGACTTTTATTTTTTTTATTTATTTTTTTTGGTCCCCATGAGGAAAACGGCTTTTAAATCATACAAAATTATATTTTTATAAAATGTAAAAATGCAGAATGTTTTCTGTGATGGGTAGATTTAGAGTTAGGGGATATAATATATAGTGGGGTGGTGGGGGGCATTACCATGGTACAGATGAACTTACCCTTCATCTGTAAAGATCAACTACAGTATAGATTCAGTCATATGGTACAGTGAGAACATTTACTGTATTGGCAGAACACTCTGTTCTACACAAAACCTCATGACTGTCATACTTCACACCTTTTGATAACACGCTGGATAGATATTATTACAAACATTATGGATTTTGTGTCAATTATGTAATTTAGATAATGTAAGTGTATTTTCTAATATGGCATCTGTATCCCGTGTAACTGTAATTATTTCAGCAACAAGATTGATTTGAAACATGTATCTTGCATTGTTTGCTATTGAATGAACTGATTTTTAAAAGTACTAAACTGAAAGAAGATCATACTGTTGTGTTTCTGTGATTAAAGCAAATGTTCTCTTTACATATTACAATGATCTTGTGTTTTAAAGCAGTGATTATGTAAAATGAAAACATGTACAACTAGAAAGAAAGCATGAGGTCAGGTTTTGAAAGAATGACTAGCTGTGTTACAAGTTTGATCAGTTTGGAGTTTTGTACTAAGAGTTTTGAAAATGTACACCTTACTTGTGAAAAGAGTACCAAAGCGAATAAAAAAAAAAAACTGTAAATTAAATGTATTATACTTCCATTCAAGATGAAGCTGAGGCAGGCAAGTCAGCCAAATCAGACAGTCACAGGTGGCTGAGAGTAAAGGAATATGCTAGAAATATGCTAATAAATGATGTGAAAGGAAGAATAATTACAACAACTTAAAATCAATTAGAATTAAATTGGCACTAATCTTAATTATGTTTAAAATATGATTTTAAAAGTTGTTATTATATATATATATATATTAAGATGATAAGAGTCAACTAAAAAGGGTCAAAGTGAAGGTGCTGTCTTCTCTTTTAATTGGATATTTGTAACAAATGAATAATTTGTATTGACAAGCACCCCACCCCCCAATATCATCCCGTCCCTTTAGTGCCCCTTTTTTTTTTGGTTTGGGCCACTGCCCCTTAGAATGTCTGTGCACGGCCCTGGACTGAAATAAAGCAAATGAAACGAAACCTGCACCTATCCTTTTAATAGTTCTGCTGGCTAGCGTGGTGTCTAACTGATAATAACTCCTCAGCAATCAGATACAGCAAAATACACAAAAAGACTGTAATTCCCTGGAATTTGGGCTGCTGTCATTGACAAGATCATAAATAAAATAGTCCATCATGAGGTTTCTAATAAACATCGCATTGTGTTAAATTATTTAGTCTTCTCTTCATTGATTTAGCGTTTTTCTGCACTTTCGTCCGCTGTCACGGAAACGCAGAGGCCTGTCACCACGTCCGAAACATCCACAATCTCCTTCTGTGTATTTCCCCACTCCGGCCCATTCAATCATTCCTGTCATAGAGAAATGGACAACAACGCAGTCGAGCACCAAGCTCGAGCATCAGACAGTGCCGCCTCTTTTCGCGAAGGAACGGGCCTTCCTCCAGCGTCAGGCCGCCGCAGCAGGCCTTCAGCAAGCCAGAGCTGCAGCGCAGATTCAGTCCCAGCCAGCTCACACTCTCCGCCCCATCAGCTCAACCCCACAAGAGCACAGTTTAAATCCTTCTCGTTTTCTGTCCCTGATTGAATTTTCACAGTTATGCCATCTGGATCAGTGTTGATCAGGGGATTCACATTTAAAACTGTTTCTGTACAAGTGATTTGCCGTTCTAAATTAACGTGCCTCTTACTTGTGGTTTAAACACGCGAACAGAAGCTCGTATATCACGTTCTGATCGTACACACAGACGCAGACAGACACTGCGTTCCATTCGGAAGGGTTCATCCCAATGCCCTAATCCCTTCAAAGGGTTTACCCTCCGGAGTGAGTGCTTCGAAGGGATGAAGGGTGTAGGGGTCAAAAAAACTCTTGTTTTGGAACGTACTTCTGCGTCATCTTAACGAGACAATCAAGAAAGCGCCTTTGCATTTGAATGGACTGATGAAGGTAGCTGTTAAGTATTTTGTTGAAATACAATATCATTTTGACCATAATAATGTACCAAATCCAACTCGTATAAATATTACAGTAGTATAGAAAAATATACATACATTTACAGGTAAAATCCGCTGTTCAATTATGAACTCCGAGCCTCCTGTACCCATTCTGTGACGTCAAACAACTTCCCTGTGCAAAGGATCGTGGGGGCCTGAGGAGTCCATCAGTTGGGGGCATAAACGTATTAATTTCCATCCACTTTATCCACTATGTTTTTCAAAGATTAGAGTCTGACTTCCAAGATGCAATGCATTTTCTAGCAACTGTAAAATTTCAGTGAAATTTCATTAAACTTTGGTCAAGATTTTTATTTGAATTGTTTCCTAGTAGATGTAATTCTGGATCTTGTGGTAATGGTGTACCCAGAATTTTATCAACCAAGTCACACCAGAAGGGTCTAACCTTTACACACCGCCAAGTACAACGTAAGAATGTGCCCTTGAATATTGCACATCTGAAACATGATTCAGAAATGGTGGAATTACAACTAGTCAAATACCCAGACAGTGTTATTCATGGTGATGTTCAAGTCAGATTCCCACCTTTCTCTTTCAGGCAATGTTCTAAGCGTAAAAATTTCTCAGAGACACAGTTATCATACAGGGCCTCTACTGTGAGGGCCAGATTTACTGTACGGGGCAAATTAGCGTGAGAGCGCAATTCCACAAATGTGCCGATGGGAGTGTTAAAGAACACGAACGCAGTCAAATCATTTACATAATGACCAACGCAATCTAACAAGAGCAGTGCAAATTAGCATTGGGTTGCAAACAGAGCTGATGCCTGATGCTGATGCTCTCATCAGGTGCGGGTCGACACAGGCGCAACTTGTTACATGTATAATCTATAATCTATATATTATATATAGGCCAACATGGCTTGGCAAACAGTATGTTCAGATAACATCTTCTGGCATTCCAAAGAAATTAATATGAGTAGAAAATATTTTCCTCCTAGCAGCAAAATGGGTTAAGACATGCTTTTTTGGGGCGTTAAATAGTGGTGCAAATACCAGTAAACTGACGAGCGCAAAGATTAGTAAATCGTGTTGCGTGATTCATTTAAATACTCTCCACCCATAAATTTTGCGCCTGAAAGGGAAACTCTTACAAATGCATATGCAATAAGGTCAGCCGCAAAAAACAACTCAGTCCACGCGTTCTCAGCGCTAAAAAGAGGGTTTGCGCTGGCGCAAGCTGTTAATAAATCTGGCCCTAAGTGTTAAAGGTCCCATGACATGCTACTTTTTGGATGCTTTTATATAGGCCTAAGTGGTCCCTAGTACTGTATCTGAAGTCTTTTTCCCGAAATTCAGCCTTGGTGCAGAATTTCAGCCACTACGAGACAGTCCCACAATGAGCTTTCCTCAGGATGTGCTGTTTCTGGGTCTGTAGCTTTAAATGCTAATGAGGAGGAGAGAGGCGGGGCAAGGTGGAGGGTGGGTGTGGTCTTAACCAGCTTGCGGCCACGGTACCATGCGCTAATGTTGACAGTGGATGTATCGCAATGGCTCGTAGACATGCAGTCGTTCAAGCGTTTCAGTTCGACCCAGAATCCGATCCGGATGGAGAAGCACCGGATGAAGAAGTTGCAACTCAGCGGCTACAGCAGGACGTCTCAGAGTGGTTAGTTTTTAAATTAAAATTTAATGATAATTAATTTTAATGTATTATCATGTAGCTAATGCTAGCCTACATTGTTGACTTTTCATGTTGCTCTGATTTGCTATCATATTATATATATATATATATATATATATGTATGTGTGTGTGTGTGCATGTGTGTGTGTGTGTTTGTGTATGAAGACTTAAGATGCAAAAGCCTCTAAGTGCCGTCTGAAAGTTTCTTCTAAAATGAGCATTTTTATCAAGCTTGCATGTTTATGTTCAGTTATTTCACTTTAACGGCAATGAAAATGACCTATTAATTGCCATTAAAGTGTAATTACTGAACCTAAACAAACGAGCTTGATAAAAAATATATATATATAACTCATTTTAGAAGACGATTTCAGATGGCACTTAGAGGCTTTTGCATCTGAAGTCTTCAATTACATCAAGCTCTGCAATCTGTAAATGTGGATATCGCGTGCACCATAACACCAACAGCAGAACGGTTATCCAAACAACAAAAAGAAATGTACAATACTCGCATTACAGTGTGTGTATTGACACACATACTTGATGCTATCTACCTTTACATTAGCGACAGTAACTGGGCTGTTAGCGGCAGAGCTAATGTTACAGCTACATTCTAAGGATAACAAGCTAGGTAACCATATACAGTAAAGCAAAATAATTGTATAGTGTTAGTTGACTTACTTGTCCGAGGTTTGTAGCTGCGCCAAGAAGAGTTGGTACTGATCCAGACTTTATTTTCAGACGTTCAGAAAGGCCAGCACTGTATACAAGCTCGATCGTTTACAAGCCATGATGTCTCGAGGAAAAAAAGCAAATGCAAATCCTTTTCTAGCCACTGGGCGACCATAAGCAGGCTAGGGGAACTCATATTAATGTTAAAAAATCTCACAAAGTGAAATTTTCATGCCATGGGACCTTTAATTGAGGCAAAGGCGGTTGGTCACCCAGATTGTTTTTTCAAGAAGGACCTTAGCTGCAAGTAACAGAGAAATTGTTTGTTAGATAAACAATAATTCTTTTTAAGCTAACAAAAATATTCTGTATTTGTAAAAGATACATCCTTCCTCGTTCACACCATACTTTTTAATATTTTTTTTTAAATAATATTAATAATCTAATTTAATATGCATTTGTTAACAAAACTGGCAAACGTGTAAATAAGTACATAATTTTGGGAACCAAATTCATTTTGATACCGTTAATTCTACCAAGTTAATTTTTCCATTAAAGTCAAAAAAAAAAAAAAAAAAAAGTTTTACCATAACGCCAAAACGCTGGAATCCCCGAGATGTCCATTTAAAGGTGGAGTAAGTACATTTTCAAAAAGACTGTTTGTAAGTTAGCTAAGTGGGAAGGCCTGAAAACAGACACGGAGGCTGCTTTGTTTCCGCTTCATATGTGAGTGACACTGAGTTTTGATTGTCTGGAGCTGCTGTGCTGTTGGCGACTAACAACGAACACTTTGTATTTACTCTTGTGTAATGTGCGTTCATTTTTAGTGCTTGTCGTTTGTTCATGAACTGCGCCTTCTTTTTCGTAAAGCGTTTTGTTGCGCGTCAGTAAGTGCACTCGCCTGCCAGTGCCAGCAGCGATCGGGCCAGGGTTCGAGACCGACTTGGAGCAGTGTGGTTAGGATTGACATTCCCCTCGTCAAGATCAGGTGTACTTGATCTTTGGCCCTGAACGAGCCATTTTGGGATTTAGACACAGTGCACACTGACACATCTCATTAACTGAAAGTGGAGATACACCCACATTATTGTGCTTATCTTCAGCCTGGTATGGACATAAGTGTTTCTTGTCTAAAGGTTTTAGTAAATCAACATGGATAAGTTTAAAAATATGGTTGAGAGCTCTGCGAACCTGGGCCTGGTGGAGATCTGCCATCAGTACCGGGCAGTAAATATGGCAAAGAACCTAATTATGATTTATCAAAAGCACAGAGCCAAAGAAAAACAGGATGTTATACACTACGGTTATCTCTATTGGTTCTGGAAGCTTTGGCTTGGCAGTCAGTGCACTGGGAAAGAAAGCTAGAGAAAGCTTCTCTACCTCCAAATCCTAAGAATAAAAAAATAAATAAAAATCTCATAGAGAAATCTCATCACATGTGCTTTTAGTTTTGGAACATCTTAAGTTCACCTGGACTGAACCTACATGATCTCATCAGAACACAAACATTTGTAAACATGAATTGAAAAATAAACAAAAAACTGAGTTTGTTGTTTTCCTTTCAAACCTGATAAACAGCACAGGTCCTTTCAGTCAGCTGAATAACTCCCATTATTACTGAAATATGTTTCAAAGAAAGGGAGTTAAACAAGGAGAGGTTATTCAGATGTCACGAATGCAGTCGGTGCTGTACAATCACACTTCGCTTGTTTTTTGTGACGTTTAAGGGTGTATAATAGAACGATGTGCATCAAAAGTGGCAGTTTGGCAAATATGCAAAACATGCAATGTGCATCATAAACATGATATGCAAGATGAGCAGCATTGTTTCACTGAATTTCCATAACCAACGCATTGGGAGCGGACAGAAAATTCAGAGCTGGAACTCAGTTTGACTTAAAAACAAGACACCCGAAATTAAAATGTAATTCTAAAGTGCAATGAGCTCTAAAAAGATATATTTTTGATTTTTGAAGCGTAATATTATGCAAGTATTCTTGAATGTAAAAGCAGTTTTTCCAGAGAAATATATTTTGCACTGCTGTAAAGTGACTTTATTAAGTAAGGTTTTCTGTGCCACTAAGCAAATATCACAGCATAATCGATCATGAAATTTATATGAAGTATTTGTGATTTACAGGTTGCTCGCAAGAAACAAAAAATCTCTTCAGAAAACACTGACCACTGAATGTGTTTAATTGAACACAGTGTGCATCACTCTGCTTTAGCTGACTTTCAAAGAAAATCAATACTTTAATCATTACCTTACTAGTGTATTAAATATAACTAATATAACACATTATATAATCAGAGATGTATGTATAAGTGTAACCTCATACACTTTGGAAATTCCAGTGACTAGTTTACAATAATCCCTCATAAAAGCAGTACCTTGTAAACAGCTGTTCTAACAGCTGGTAAGAGGGTCCCTTCAAAGAGAGTGAGAGCACACTACAGGCTGCACTACTCCCTGTAAGTGTTGCAGTGGCCATTTCCCTGTGTGCTTCAGCACCCAAAAAAAAAGAGCAGTTCTGTAAAAGAGCTTATTTTGTGATTTTGCATCTTTATAAAGATGACCTTCCACCCATGTGTTTCTGGATGCGGTCGTTTCCTGTCCTCACTGACACCCATGATCACAGTCTCACATGCCTGGGCATAAGCATACTGAGACGGGGTTCATGTTTTCGTATGAGAACATAACCACGTCGGCACACCGGTCGACTCTTCTTTCTCCGGGAAGTTTGAGTCCCCTCTGCTGTTGGCCAGCCGCCACTTGTGTGTAAAAGCACAGCTGCAGGTCTGCTTGACACTCTGGGAGACAAAGGCAGGGAGAGCATATCCACCGGGCAAACCCCAGACGGGCCTCTCGCTCCTCAGTGTGTCGTGTGCCATCGAGCTGCCAGGTTGCAGCGCAGGTTGTCGCAGAGCTCAAGACTCAAGTGCCTCAGATGAGGTGGAGTCCCCTCGCCTATTTCCCATTGTAGCGCCCTCCTCTGGTGGCCATCAGGAGAGATCTACTTGGGTGAAATAGCTTGGGTGACCTGAGGGTTATAGAGGGCTTTTCCTTCGGGGGAACCCTCCCCCTCTAGCGCATCACAAGCTATGCTGCTGCCAGATGGTATTGCTGGTCCTTCTCATGGGGAACCTAGCATTTCATTCAGGGATCCAGCTGAGGATCAGATGTCGATTGCTGCCTCAGAAAGAGGGCTGTTTTGCTCTGGAAATGAAGATGATACTGAGGCTCCCACTGTAATGGTGTATGCTCATGCTGAATCAGAGTTAGATTTGACAGCCATGCTTTCCTGGGTCAAACCGGATGTGCATGGAAAGCTTGGCAGTATGGAGCTATTTTGGTGTCATAAATATGGAACGCCAAAACTCCTCTCTCACTGCAGGATGCCTCCACTCTTAACGCACGAGGGTAGTTTTGAACCGGGCTTGAGCTAGGCTTGTTGACTACCTGTGATCAAAGTCACGGCGCAGGCCCTCGTCCAGACAATGTCCACCTTGGTGGTCCAGAAGCGTCCCTGGCTCGCCTTGCAGAGGTGCAAGAAGTCGTCAAAGTACGCTTTCTCGATACTCCCATCTCACAAGGTGGCCTATCTCTAGGCCTTAAGAGGGCACGGAGAACAGTAGACAGTGCAGAACCGGACGCACCCTCTGCCCAACCGTGGAACCAGGTAAGTGTTGCGATGCACACTCAGACCAGCACTGGCTTCACGGTCAAGTCTTGAGATGGGCAGGGCAATGTGGCACTCACCGGGTGGAAATCACACCGGCCTGTTGCCATTCCTTCAGCCCGTGGTTGGACCCTTTGCTTCTCTGGGCAGGAGTGCCCCTAGAACAAGTGTCCAGGCATGCTGTGGTATTCACGGATGCCTCTGTCACCGGCTGGGGTTCAATGTACGATGGGCATGCAGTCTCAGGGGTTTGGACGGGACCTCAACAGCATTAGCACATCAACTGCCTGGAGTTGCCTAAAAAGCACCTACAGGGCAAAGACTTGATGTGTAAAGTAAATACTGTAATGTTGAGCAGCCATTTTAATGCATGGCTGAGGACACGTAATTTTGTGATTCGAGAAACGTGAATATTATCGACTTGATGTAAGAGTTGTATGCATAGTTAATGTGTATAATTACTTGGAGTGTGGAAGTCACGTTGTTGACAAATTCACTGAGTGAGCTTTATCTATCTCAAATACGTGAATTGAGTACATGATTGTGAATGTTTGGGCAATTGAATTCATGATTTAAATTCATTAATGATGTTTAAACAGAGTTTAATGTACATTAAGGTCCGTATAAATTGATTGTGAGTTGATTATTGAGTAATATGATATGAATATGGCTGTTCTATTGCAGGTCAGGTTTTTTGTATGCACTTGAATTCTTCCAGAGGGAAGATGGCGAGCCAACCACCCTTGATCGTTGGATCCATGGAATCATCAATTGCTGCAGGATGTCTCATGTGAAAACACTGTGTGGTAGGATCTCAGTGAACCCCTGAATGCTTTTTTTTTTTTTTCTTCCCCTAAATTCCAGATTGGGATTGGATAGAACGATTTTTTTGTTGAATTTTTTTTTTTTTTGATTTTGCTTCACTCGGTTTTTTTTTTTTTTTGAACCCAAAAGACAGAAGCGATTTCCACTAAAGGAAACATTATTTATTTTTATTTTTTTTGGTCATCTGAAAGACTGTGGAATGGTAATTTTTGTGGTTATCAATAACTTCTGGTTGTGCCATTCACTATACTAGAATTCAGTGAGTATCCGAACCTAGTGTGTACTTACCCTTAGAGAAGGGTTACAATGCCATAATCTGTTTCTAATTTATTTTCCAGATCACGTTCATGCTTTTTTTTATTTTTTTTAATTATTATTATTATTTTTTATCTCATATGATGTGTGTAACCCACACCTGAGGTGTACATTTTATGTTGACTCTACAACTGGACCAATGTGCTCAGAAGACTAGGTTTGTCCACAGAGAGAGATGGTGCAACAAGAGTGAACAAATTCAGAATGCAGTGACATAGGAATACTCACGTTACACTAATTTGTACCCTTTCCTTCTTTCCAGGAATTTGATGGTTGTTTCACTTATTACAATTAATTTTCAGTTCAGAATTCAATTAGGGCAAACGTAATTTGTTTGTGTATAAATTGAGACTAAATAAAATAAACTTTCACTGCCCTTTCTGTCTGGATTACTTGTTCTTGAATTTAACCCTATTTAGTTTTCACTCTTTACACATTAACATCCAATCAGTTTAACATGAACAAATAAAATTTCAGCTATTGGACTGAATAACCAGTAACCACAGGGTTCATTCACCATAAAATGGAAGACCTCAAAATGAAAAAAATAAAATATAAAAATCAAAATCAGTCCATGAATTCAGTTCAGTTCCTGGAAGAAAAGTTCCTTGAATGTGGTGTAATTCACAGTCTGTGCAGTTGATCCAGGATTAGGACGAATACAAAAAAAAAAAAAAAAAAAAAAAAGTTTGTTGTGCAATTCCCGTCCTACCGTTCGACGACCACACGGTTAAGTTCACAAGAAGTTAAGGATTCACTCTACAGGTGGCCCGCCAGTCCAACTCCACCAAGATGCATATAGAAAGTGCAGGAAGGAGTTGAGACGATTCACAAAGATTCACGCTTTGATTAATCCACATCCAGATCAGGCAACGTTCAGCGGCTGGCTCCACAAAACTCAAACAGACATCACAGGAAGAAAAAAACCTGGCCTTGAACACACAAGGCCACAAGAACAATTAATAACTGATGCTATAAAAGCACACATTACTCAGTTCGAACCCAATTCCTAATAAAACAACAAATAATATCACTTGTATCTTGTTACATCAATTTGTATAACAAATTTCCTCTTTGTGGAACTATTTCCCTTACCATTAAAGGCATTTCATTTAACCCTTGTGCACTTGCTTTTCAGTTAACACACAAACTGCACTTTTTCATACAACATATATACAGCGTCTTTTCTGCTTTAAGTTTACACTTAAGGCTATAATCACCATCAATATTACACCAATAAACAGTCATTTGATGAAACACTCAATGTGACTTTGTAAAGTACTGAATTGAAAATAAAGAAAAGGCCTAAACTCACCAAGGAACTCATTCATCACATGTACATCGGCCAAACAGGAAATTTCCAGAGCAATTTTCGCTTTCCAAAGTGTCACTCTCCGCACAATCTGCTTCTCTCTGAACCTTTTTGTCAAGGATATACATGTACACCACCTCACATTAGCTTAAGCTAATGCTAAAACACCTCATTAACATTCATTTGTAATGACACGGACATGCGAGTAAACATCGCACTTCTGCTTGTTTCACTCTAATCTCTACATAATCAACATACAAATAATTTAGAGGCTTAGAAATCATCCTTACATTACTTTTCTCTGACTTCGAGGCACTGAATCTCCCGGGATAGCGAGAAGCGTCCGTTCGCATCAGAGGTTAGAGAGAAAAGCGAAAGATCGCGAACGCGCAGGATATAATAAAGATTTAGTGACGTCAGGCGCGATCTCATTGGATACTTCATAATGTGAGAATATTATTGGAGAATTTTGAAACCTTCAATATTTTATACATATATATTTATATTATATACAATTTTATGTAATTAGTAAAATTAGTTTCATCATAATTTATGGTTTCAGCCTCTTTATACTTAGTTTAATATATTGTTTTATATATAGTTTGTTTAATTCAAAGGTTTATTTATTTTTTTCTTTCTCAGTCACTAACCACTAGTAACCTGGGTTACATGTGCTTGAGCAGAGCCCAGTGTTCAAGCCCTTTTCATATCGGACAGCACGGCACATTTGTCTAAAATTATATGAACCAGTTCGCTCACCCTACAATTACCCATCCTTTACCTAACCATAATCATAACCAACATGCCAATCTGGTTTGTCAAATCAATGACATACAATGATGTGTGTCATAAACACGTTATGCGAGACGAGCAGCATTGTTTCACTAAATTTCCTGTCTACACCCAGTGCATTAGTTATGGAAATTCAGAGCAGGAACTTTCCAGAAAAGTCCCTCCCAGTTTTTGGAATGGCTGTTTGCAAAACAGAAACACTAGCATGACTTTGATTTTCTAACATTTAAAAATAAGAACATAATAAAAACTGTAATGTGTTGGGGAAATCACTTCTCATGCAGCACAGGCAATCTCCCCACATGAAAATAAATGCTCATGATCTTTTTGAAACGTAATACTAAGTGTTCTTGTACTGCAGACAACAGCAGTTTTTCAATATTGTATATTAACGTAAATTTTCTGTGCCACTGCACAAATATCATGGCACTATGGTGAATGGTTACATTTATATTAAATGTCATTTATGTTGCTTGCAAAAAAAAAAAAAAACTGACTACTGGGGGCTACAGGCACTTCTCCCTGACAAACGTGCACACACACATCACCAAGAGCACGCCCATCAACGCGCTTCGTTCAGGTTACAGAAGCCAAGATATTTTTCATCAATGGCTGTGTCCCAGTTCAGAGGCTGCACCCTTTGAAGGCTGCATACGTCATCGAGGCAGTCTCATTAATTGGGTGTGTTCTTAGGGACAGTACGCAGCCTGATGGGCATATAAACACTGATAAGACTGAGAAACAGTTCACTCTGAAGAAATTTGGCAAAATAAAGGAAACAGAAAACAAAAAAACTGCACTGAAAAACGTTTTCCCACTGGAAAGAATACTATCACAGGAGCAGAGGCGAGACATTAGAAGAAAGAAGACAACAAAAATTGGGGAACGCTCAGAATACGAACTCTCATTCAAACCTTCAAACCCTCTGGTTGGTCAGTGGAGCTGCTGAGCCCTTTTATTCAAAGAAGTTTGAAGTATAACATCATGACAGCAGAAAACCTAAGGGCAAACCCTGAGACTCTCTTTAGAGGTGTCTGGGATGGTGAAATCTGTAACCTTCGCTTTTACACACATCGCACAACTGCGTGGCAAAAAGCTTTTACCAGATATTATGAAGGAAGGGTTACAGAACAGGACATTCAAGATGCCTTGCAACTGCGCATTATGGAGTTAGGGAACCCAACAACAAAGCACCTAACAGTTAACCTTTACCACAGTGGAACTGTAATGATGCAGGGAGCACGTCCAGTGCTCATAACCATTGAAAATGAGATCTTTGCTATATTAAGAGGAATGGTTGAGCATCAGGGAGAAGCTCTGCCAATGTGAAATGATTAAGAAAAAAAAGAAAAAAAAAAAAAAAAGAAAGAAAAAAAAAGAAAGAGAGATCATCATTTCTTCTTCCTGGTTAAGACTTCCACACAGAGACCATCCACAAAGTTAAAGCTCTTCTGCCCAGTGTGCTAACTCACCACTCTAACATCACAGTAAAAGACCATCATGACCAAGTGCACCTAAACAAAGACAACGTCAAAATGCTTGCAATCAAAAGACATTGAAAGGGGTAGACAGACTACACCCAACAGAAATCCTCTGGCTAATCAAAGGGAACCCCCAACCTCCACCAGGACAAGGGTGAGAACTTCCACCTCAACTTTACTTGTGAGAACCCTGTTTACCAGGGCAACCACATTTGGGCAGGAACAGAGGAGGTCAACCTGCAACTGACCAAAGATCCCCAGCATCAACAAGACATCAATCCAGATAGAGTCTATGGCCTCCAGGACCCAAGCGGACTTATCCAGCTGAAACTGAGATGGGTGAGATCAAACAATAACTGGATGACACCAAATAAAGAGTCAGTCTGGCCGTAAAAGATGCAAATGCAACATTAAAAAGAAAAAAAAAAGTCAACATTGAAAATGATATTTGTGTATTATCACTGATTACAATGTGTTTTATTTCTTGTACAAACAGTATGAGTGTATTTTCTGAGGTGACTGAGGGTCTGGCCCATGCCAGGAATGCAGTAACAGTATTTGCTCATTAGCCCAGCATCCAGAGAATATGCATATGTGTTGTACTTCATGTAATGATAATTTTATAATCAATCATTTAATCAAAGGTAATCAAGAATCACATTTTTGACAATTTTTCATTTAAGTTTTCCTCACACTGATTCTCATGTGTTCTTGTCTTATGATTGTACAAGCTGCATAAGATGTGTGTTTCTTAGGAAAGCCATGCTAAAGTCATAAGTTCAGTGATTATAAAAAATGTATCCAAATGAATCTTAATATGATATGTTTGGATTTAATTATTATAAGTAGAAGCTTTGTATAGACTAGTTTAGCTCTGTTCTGTATGAGGGCATTGCTTTCTCTCCATGTTGTGCCAAAATTTCTTTGCAGATGTTTGAGGGCCTACATTTCAATGAGGTCCTGATGACACTCAACATTGTGATGAGAAGATGCTACCTTTCTTTGTTCTTATTCTTAAGTTTCCTTTGTACATTCAATTGTTTAAGGCTATTTAGATACGTGACTTTGTTTTTCATTATTGGGGAGTCTCATAGCCAGTCAACTTCCACCAGATCTGAACTTCATGGATGCATAAGGGAAGAGGTTCCAAAAACCATGAGACCTACTTACATGATTTAAAAAAAGTCCTCCTGGAATTTCCTCCTGTGCTTGTAACTTATAGATTAGAGATTAACTGATTTTGCATATGCCTTTAATCGTTAGTGTTTCTTTATTCTACTGAATATTAGTTCTCTTCTCAATTTTGGAATTGTTAAGAACAACTGGTTTTCATTAAATTTGATTGATTGATTGCAATCTTGACCCTGACTCTTCATTGTCCATACTAGTCTTTCTACCTGCACAGTATGATAACGTGTCTGCGCCTAGTACATCAACTCCTGCTGGATCACAAACTGGTAATGTTGGACTGAATCACAACGTTCAGCCAAGTGTTTTGTCGAGTTTTTCACAGGCTTGTACCCTAAAGGGCTGAATTGTTGTGGATTCTGCATACGATAAGTCGACACCATTCATATATGTCAAACGACGACATATATGCAAAAATAAAAACAAAGAAAAACAGTCAAAGCAGTGGCAGAACTGGTGCTCACACAGTATGACACAAGAACACGCAGCCAATGAGAACTCTCACTGACTGCATGTCCATACATCACATGAGATAAAAACACGCAGTCAATGAAAAACACCAGCCACATGCTACACAGAACTGAGGCAACAAAAAGCATGCTGTTGTCCCTTTTTCCATTTATTATCCTTGTTTAACTCCACAATACAACTTATTTGACTCCACAACACCGTAAGAGCTGCAACAAACAAAACAACATCAGTATTTGCAAGGAATTCACAGAAATGAAAAGAAACAATTGACTATAACAACAATTTAACAAAAACTAACATCAATGATAAACAACTTCAAGTTAATTATCCAAACACAAATAAGCATAAAAATAAGCATAAAAACAAATTATGCATATATAAATGTTTAAAATATACGTAACTGACCTTGTGCTCATTTTCAACTAGGTACTAAAACAGCCAAAGACAAAAAAATAAAAAATACAAATACAAAAATAAAACAACAAACAGCAACTAAATGTCCTAAATTTACTTTGAAATTGCCATTTAACACTCTATTTTAACTCTATGACAGCATGGTTCCATCTATGTGCGATCTCCATGCATTTCTAGTGAGCCTCATTTCATAAAGTTTCTTCTTCTTCTTGTTCTTTTGGATTTTATGGCAGTTGCAGACCAAACCAGCTTTGGTGCATTTCTGATGTAGAAAAAAACAAAACTAAAACTAAATTCTTCTAATTAATCTTGTTTTCTTAAGATATTCTAATAATGCTGTTGTTACTTTTGGATTATTATTCAGTAGGTTCTTTAATGTCATTCATTCTAAATTTGGTTAGTCATTCAAAACGATACTAGAATAATAGGTCATTCTGTGTCACGATATATTTAAATCCCTCTACCGCACGAATTATGATAGACCTATATGTTGTTTGTATTGAATCAACTGGTGCTATTATAAGCTTTAACAGTAATTATAAATGACACCTTATACATACTTTTCAACATCTTGTGCTTTTATTTATTCCATTCCATTTCTTTCATTTTATTTATTAAATTTTTCATGAATATTATTTAAATTGCAAATTTATACAGTTAAAAACAAATAGAATACTATTCATCATGTATCATTAAACATTGACATAAAACCAAAAACATTGCAGTTCATGAAAATTCAACATTACACAATCTTATGAGAGGAACATCATGAACACGAACCCCCCATAATCCTTGAAACTTCACCTGTTTTCTGTACGAAACTTCACAAAGCAGTTTTTTTCAGAGGTGAGGCACAGGTACACATCACATTTGGTGCACTTCACCCTAACAATACACTTACAGCCATTTGCACCTGCCTTTTTGAGACACCATGGTAGGCCGGGTGGTTGGTCTGGTCCAGCAGTACTGGCTGTGGTGGCAGTGGGCAGGCAGGTCTCTGATGTTGATTTAATCCATAATACAAATGCCATGGCAGTCCTTAACATACGACTAATCAACATTATATCACTAGCATTAATCTTTATATATATATATATATATATATATATATATTTTTTTTTTTTTTTTTTTTCCCTCAAGGTAAATTTAGATGTCTTTCAAAAAAAGGACACCAAATAACCAAATGATTGTTACGTTACATCGGTGTAGCAAGGAACAAGGATGAAGGAGAGTACGTTGAGAAGTCTTTAATGACAAAACAGGCAGGATCACACGAAACACAGCAACATTAACGAGAACGGACAAGGAGTGGAGGAAAACACAGGGTACACGTGACAAACAAAGGGAACTGAACAAGATAATCAACTAGACACAGGTGAAAGAAATGACTAATTAAACAGAATGAGGAAAACTAGGTCAAACTAAAGGAAAATAACAGTGAACATGTTACATATCGCCCCCTCCCGGAAAGGCATGTCCTCACGCCGTAGAAGTCCAACTGAGGGGGGGGGAGAGGGGCGGCAAAACGAAACACAGTTCAAAGAAATAGTCCATGGGGGAGTGGAGGGTGGGAGGAGCCAAGGGGAAACCCGGAGCAGGAGGAGCCAGATGTTGGTCCAGAGACCAACTATGACAAGGCCCCAGGGTGGAGTCGCAGGTGGGAGAAGCCGTGGTGGTGTCGACGCGTTGGCAGACAACACCCTGGGGACGACCAACGGAGACGTAGCTAGCGATGGAGACCCTGATGTAGCCGATGAGCCGAAGAGCCCACCCGCAGCCGATGGTACAGGAGACCGAGGTGGAGCCATGGCGACAAGCATCCGAGGTGGAAACGGACGTCCAGAGGACAGAGGTTGAGCCGGTGGGACCGAGGATGTAGGCGGAGCTGGAGGGAAGGAGGAGCCAGACGGAGCCGTAGGTGCAGGCAGGTGGACGACTGCCCAAGGCGGAGCCGGAAAGACGAGGGAGCCCGGAGAAGCCGTATGGCCGAAGGTGTCCGGTGGAGCCGAGGGAGGGAGGAGCCACGGCAGAACCGGAGTGTCGACGGTCCAAGGTGGAGCAGGGGGCACAGAGGCTTGAGGTGGAGACAGGGGACCCTCTATGTGAGATGGAGCTGGTGGACTGAAGACAGTTGGCATCTGGCATAATGAAGATGAAGGGCTGAAGGACAGCAGCGATGGTGGGGCTGAGGAACTGGTTGGACGAGGAGGCGGGAGAGGGAGGCTGGGCGGGAACTCAGGAAACACAAGGGACACTGGAGAAACAGGCGCTAGAGAAACAGGAGACTCTGGAGATACAGGGGGCGCTGGAGATACTGGGGAGTTGGGGATCACCTCTCCAAAAAAAGTCTATTAGATCAGCCTCAAACAAGTCCTTCAGTTCTTCTAAATAATGGCCAGAGCTCAACAAACTCACATCTACTGCGGTGGTGGTGTGGGCGGGGCTTTCCTCCCAGCCCTCGAGCTCCACAATCACTTCCTTAGCGACGACTGGTGTTGCCGGCTCGCGCACCTGGTCAGACACTGTCAGTGTCCGGGCTCCAAGGTGATGAAAGGCTCCATCCTTATTCTCGGTATGGGCTCGTCTCTCGGGGGTGGCCGGTCTCCACAGTTCAATCTAACAATTCAATCTAACAATATCTCCGTTGCGTCGCTCGCTGGTGGTCTCCTGCAGTGGAGTGGGGCTGGTGGCGAAGTCCTCCTCCCGATGGTGAATGGCGAGTTGTTATTCACCAGCACCCACTCCACGAATGCGGCGAAATCCTTCCGAGGACCGCGTGCCCGAGACCGCTTGCTTAGGCTGGAATGGTAAAACATGCAGAGCGAGCGGTCAGGAAAAAAGTGTTTTTGGCACTCCAACTCCAAAAAATCCCTTGTGTGTGCTTTCCAGGGAGCAGTCCATCTGCTCCAGGCATAGGAGGGTTACTGCTGGGTCCATAGTGACAGGAAGGGAACAAAAACAAAAAGAAAAGAAAAAGCTGCAAAACTGTATTGGTTGCAGTTACGTCGGTGTAGCAAGGAACAAGGATGAAGGAGAGTACGTTGAGAAGTCTTTAATGACAAAACAGGCAGGATCACACGAAACACAGCAACATTAACGAGAACGGACAAGGAGTGGAGGAAAACACAGGGTACACGTGACAAACAAAGGGAACTAAACAAGATAATTAACTAGACACAGGTGAAAGAAATGACTAATTTAACAGAATGAGGAAAACTAGGTCAAACTAAAGGAAGATAACAGTGAACATGTAACAACCCAGATAGCAGACCCACCTTGAATCAACGTTGAATCAATGTTAATGCATTAACCAAATTATCATTGAATCAACGTTGAATTTTAATTTGATTTTTCATCAGGTTTGCACCCTGAAATAATGTTATTTCAATGATGAAAAATAGATCAAGATGGTTGTAAAATCAATGTTTTTTCAACCTTAATTAAATCACCTATTTAACATTGAATTAATGTGGAAACAATATCAAATCAATCTTGCTTTATGTACAGCAAGATTCTAAGCCAGTTAAATGTCTATTTCTACTCATTTCAATCAGAGACAATGTAAGGGCTGCAGTTAATATGGTTTTAATGAACAATTCACAACTTCCTTCAGTTTACATACAAATGTATTCATTTATAACCACACACTGTTGGAACAGGAGTTAACATCACATTCAGGAAAAACAAGTGACTGTAAAAATGGCATTTCATGGTGACAAATAGACCTGGTTTCACAGACAGGGCTTAGGCTAAGCCAGGATCAGACCTTAGTTCAATTATTTAAGTAGCATTTATAGACATGCCTTACAAAAAACAATCATTACTGGTGTTTATCTTGAGACAAAACAATGGCAGTGACATATTTTAAGATATGTTTTCAGTTAAAACAGCTCAGACATGCATTTTAGTCTGGGACTAGGTTTAAGCTTTGTCTGTGAAAGGGGTTAAGTAGTAAAAGAAAAATAAAACATTATTGGCGTTCATCTTGAGACAAAACAATAACACAGACAAATTGTAAGATGTCAGTGCAAGTTACTTTCAGTTAAAACAGCTCAAATATGCATTTTAATCATTGGAAAAAGAGCCTGGAAAACTGTGACAACATAAACACAACCTGCATCTGTAAAATGGAAGTAAATACACATGGAAACGAAGACAGAAACACAGTACTACAGACTGAAACACTGCCACAGTTCACTGTTCAGGACTTGAAGCTTTTCAAGGATTGAAGCTACTCTTCTAATGCAAAAAGTATGTCCTTATTCATTAAATTGATACTCTGACGAACTCAGGGATTTCCACCACGAGCAATGCCCGCAAGCTGATCAGGAGCATAACAGAGCCAGTTTTACAGAAACAGCAAATACAAACTTTGAGGCCTCCTTTTTTTCAGCCTTCACTTGTTGTAAGGCATCTAAAGAATACAAAAACAAACAGGAAGTTAAAACTGCACAATGTTCTTAAACATTTGATCGGTAGTAGTGTACGACTGACAGAAGGTGGGTCATAAATATTTGGAAATGTGACTGTTACAATGTACAACAAAATTAAGTGAAACTTGAGATATGATTAAAAAAAGGTTTAAGTTAAAACACGCTGAATTCAAATTTATGACTATTTAATATAAACCTTTATAGATGTATATCATACCCAGAAGCAGGGCACAAGCTGATGTGACTAAAGTGAGTTGATTCAAAACTTCATCTCCCTCGATCACAATGTCAATGTCAGCAGGTGGTTCATGAAGTTCTCCCCCTACTTCAGATAATGAACACCACCACGAAGAGCTGCTCAAGGTCACTTGGGTAAATTTGGTTTTATATTCGCACATTCGGACTTCCGCATAGGCTACAATAACTTTGTACACTACATTGGACATTCAGTGGACGTTCGCAAGTAAGTATGCCATTAAAATAATACTTGCCCATTTTGATCGATTGTGAAAAATGTTGTAGGGTTACAATCGTTGGTTGTAAATATCATGTCACTGTTCAGAATTTGCAAACATTAACTTTATTGCACATTATTGGAACGTTCTTAAACGCGGAAGTCTGAATGTGCGAATATAAAACCAACTTTACCCAAGTGGCAAATGTAACGTTAGCTCTCAATGTTTTTTCTTACAGATTTGGATCATCATTTTGGGCAAACATATACATCAAATCAGAGCTAACATGTCAAAGACAAATAATAGAACAAATATTAATTTAAAAACTTAACTCAATATTATAACGCAGGAATCCCCTCAGCCTCGGGCGTTTTCTCCCACACCACGCGCACTTCCCGCCCACAGCATTTCAAATATCTCGCGCTGCTACACGGTAAAGGAGGAATTCATTTTAAATTCGATTAATTACGATTCTGTTAGGATTCATGTCCACAAACAACGTTAATGAACTATACAACACACATTCAAACGCTGCATTATCTAATATATAAAGTAAAACAAATTTCCAAAGTCAATCTACCTTTCAGTCCGACAAAATCGATCGATTCGAGCAGAAAGTTCAAGAGCTCGTGCGTCGTGACGTCAGAAAGACGTCTGACGCGGGATCCTTAAAGTGCAGGTGAGATGTTTGAGTAGCTGTGAATTTACTTTTTAAGTTGAAAGAGTGTAACGATATTATAATAATAATGTCCAGCTGGTTCATCTCAATGACTTCCAATTTATCTACACACTTCAGTTGGCAGGATTTTTTTTTTTTTTTTTTTTTTTTTTTTTTTTGTGGGACTAGAGGGAAGGGTCATGAGGAGCATGAATGCTAATGTGAATAAAGTGTTGAATGAGGGGACAGATAAATTGACACAGTCTAAGTTCCACCAGTGATGAAGCTGACCAAAAATCAACATTGATTCATTGTTGTCTTTTTCAACACTGAAAAGCATTGAAATTTCAACGTTGATTCAATATTATTTAGCATTGAATTTTCAATCTCAACCAAAATGATGATTCTGATGGAATTTCAACATTGAATCAATGTCACCCTGCTATCTGGGTTGCTACAACGTTCTCCATGGGATCCACCAGCGACGTCTTTTGAGGACGTGCCCACGACGTTTCTGGAACGTTAGCCAAAATTCTAAAAAATGGAACATTACCACGACGTCCTCATAACGTTGTCATAAAGTAATGTCACGCTGACCAAATGACGACTAACTGACGACGTCGTCGCAACGTACTGTGTTTGCTGGGTTTATGCTTGGTATTAAGTTGTCTTTAAAGCAGCGGTCTCGAGCCTGCGTCCCAATGTGCATACTATCCATCCTAAAAAGTATGTGACATTAGTCATTTTCAACACTATTTGGGGCAGATAGGTTGGACGTTGGATAGTATGCACACTGGGACTCAGGGCAAGTTTCTGGAGGGATATAACTTATAGGCTATTAAACCAGCAGTGCATATATTTGTTTAAGGTTAATCTAAATGCAGTCATTGTGAATTCACAATAGCACTATGCTATATTGTGATTTTTAAATGGTTTTAATACATTGTGCAGCCTTAGAAAACAGTCTAATAATGTGGTTCATGGATTCTTGTCTGTGGAATGCTCCACTTCTGGTATTTTGCCAGTTACTCCACACAGGGAAACTGCAATCTAGGATTTTTAAAAATTGAGTACTCGAATTTAATCAAGGAATCGTAACAGCCCTATATTTCATTAATATTTATCAATTAACATCAACTAATTTAAATCCAGGAATGTTATTTGCATTCTGTACCCTGCTTACACTTGGTATTAACTGGAGTTCAAAGGGATAGTTCACTCAAAAATGAAAATTCTGTCATATCATTTCAAACCTGTAAGATATCAGTTTATCTATGAAACACAAATGAGGATGTTTTAATGAAATTTGATTTTGATGAGAAAATGAAATTTTTGTCCCTCGCTTGAAAATCCACACAACCAAAGCTGCACAAAATATGTGTGTGTTGTGAAACATTGACATGAACTAACAGAAACACCTACCTGATAACAATGTTGTACATAAAAATAACTAAAAACAGTCAACTAAGGTAATTCTGCCAACTGATTTGCACTCTCTTTCATCCCCAAGGCATCTGAATACCTAGTTGTGATGTTTAATAATAGCTATTCTTTACCAGAAGAGCTATACCGAAAGGAGCCTTCATTTTGGATACATACATATAACACTTTATATTAACAGTGAGCATTTTCCAGAAAGATGGAGCCATGCCTGAGAAATAGCTTATTTATGAAAATATTTTATTATTTACTCCTTTTCAGTATCGATGCTTCAGATGATGATGGGTCCCTTGGCAGGCTTGCCAATGATGATGCAAAACCTCATGCGAAAATGAAGAAAATCGAAGTCAGTGGCCTCCCTCATTTATGTTTGTTCGCTATAATGGACATAAATAAAGGGGAGGAGGTTACATATGATTATGGTGGAATTGGACTGCCGTGGCATGTTCATTTAAAGAAAAACCCGCCCCCCCCCCCCCGGCAAAAAAAAAGTATGTTTCCAAAAAGTTTTGGAGAGATCAAAGCATTAATGTTGTGAATGATTTTTTGATTGTCAGTGCTTAAATGTACTTCTTAAAATGCTTTTATGACACAAAATTAATATAGACACAGTTATGTCTTAAAGTATTAAACAGACAGGACAGAAACTTCTTATATTTCAAAAGAGATCTGTGCGTTAGTCTGGATGCAGCTTATTAGATCTCCCGCTATGTCATCAGTAATAAACAAACAAATATAAAGCTGAGAAAGTGAAAAATCACTCACAGCTCTTGAATGGAAAATGTTCTGAAAGCACTCTTTGTTTATTGCTTGTAATGTTTCGTTGTTACTTTTTATTATTTACTAGGCTTTCTCCGTATATCCAGAATCCTCTATCGAAGAACAGAAAGGGGCGACTCAATCAGTTGTGTCACCAGAGCCTAATGGTAAGTCTTTTGTATTAGTTTATGTTGTAGGTAGGGGTGTAACTGTACATGTATATGGTGTACGGTGTAAAGGACCTCAAAGTATGACGATTACATTCATTTATATGCTTTTATTTTGACACTTCCTGTTTAGCCGAATCTGGCTTTTATTTTGAAAAAACGGTATGCGCAGGGAGATCTAATACAAAAAAAAGACAAAAGAAAAAGATCGCTAGCGATAAAGAGAAGGTGAAACGGCAACAAAGGTTAAAGAGATAAGGAATATAGCCTCAGTCGAAAGTGGCAACAAGGTATTACAGTGTAGAGGATGTGTTTTGTTAAGCTTTGGTACATACTGATAAAATGTTAATGAAAATGGCTAATGTTTGAGTGAGAGTGACACGTTGTTTTGTTTGTTCTGTGTTCAGCTCTTACGTTGGTTTATGACCTGCAAGGAAACTCATTAAAGAGTCACTAAACCATCAGTTCTGGCTAACTTCTTTCGACTGGACGCTACACTCATGTTTTGATCTGTCACTTCCATGCTTATTAAAGAGGGACTGGGAAAACTGCATGAGATAATGATCATTCCTTATTGCAGTGGACATGTCATCCTTGTGCATTTTGCCCAGCACTGACCAAAGTTGACTTGAAATTGGCTGGGACATTGTGGATTGAGCAGATGCTATACCAAAGACTCTCTCTCTCAACTCAGGTCCCTCTTCAACATTATTCTCTGGTCTTAGAGCACATCTTTTCATATTTCGAGAAAGCTCTTTTCTGGATAACATACCTTTACAGTACAAGCAGTAATCATACATCTCAGGGCTGCTGCTCTGTTTGGAACTCCTTTTCACTTTAAGACATCCTGATCCTGTGATTTTAACAACTGAGTTGTGCTTGAAGTTGCCAAGGTTTCGGAATTTCTCAAGAAGAACCTTTCTGTCCTTTGATGATTTGGGGAACTGGAGTGCCTGTGCGATTTCAGCATTTTCATTTACATGCCTCTCGAGATGATGTGCAAATTTTGTTTGAGGTTTTCCACATACAAAACAATAATTGATGTGGCTTTTAAGGAATTTTGCTGATTTGGTTGGGGATTTACTTTGGCCAAGAATATCCACAGTATCCTTTTCGTTTTTTGTTTTCTACTGGTATGACTCTGAGCTATCTGGTTCTGGTTCGGGGTCACTTTGGAGATCACAAGTAGTTTCTAGATCCATCAGGATATTCTTACAGTTGTCCCCACATCCTTTAAGTACACACAAGTTGTTCTAATCTCATTGCAGTTGATTAATTTAACATCAGTTGAAATATAATTTTCCCTAACTATCCCAGAGAAAGCAGTTCCTGTTTGTCTATCTTTAACCATATTGAACTTGGCTGTAATAACTGGATCAATAAAGGCAAAACTTTTATCAAAACCCACATCAACAAATGATCTCACCAATGCCATTGAGCCTTGTTCTGTTACAACTGCATGGTTGATCCTTCTTGACAGTGTTGTGCTCGTCTTTGAATGAATCCTGTTTCCATTAATTAGAGCTCTTGAATAAAAAAATGCACATTGGTGAACATCAGTGTCCTGTTCTCTGAACAGAAATGCCTCCCTAGGTGTTGGCATTCTTACTGTTGGTAAGCCCAGAAAGATTATGTTTGTCTTTTTTACACAGTTTGTGGCAAGTCTATACCCACGTAGCATACGGTCAACAAAATCTGTGCTTGTTTTTTAACACTCTTATCATAAACAGTAGACAGAAGCCGGGGAATACTTTGAAAAAGAGAAAAGCTATTAGCTATTTGTTCTGTAACTGCCTGGGTGCCATGGAAGAGCTTTTGCAAGTTACCATTGTGCTTTCAAAAATAAATGCACTTTGGCACCATAGTGGACCCCAGTTTCGTACTGACTGTGCTGCATGCTGTAAAATGTGCGCATTAAAACTAGCATGACATTTGCCATACAGTCTCTCAAAGCGGCTCACAAAAGTTTTTAACAGGTTTTCAGCTACATCTATGTCATGAGAACTCATGTCATCTTTTAATAGTAAGTACGTTGCTTGGACAAGGAGTAGTAGGTGTTCTAGGTAATCACATGATAAAATGCCACTCAAGCATGGAAGGCTGTAAAACAAAAGAAAATTCCTGCACTCTGAGGCCTTCCAATATTTGCGCAACCTTACAGAGCGTGGAGGTCTTGTAATATGAACTGGTGGCTTGATTTGAAGTAGTAGTTTATCAATGGTGATTATCTCTCTCCCCAAATACCATCTCTCTCCATGATATTTTGAGTCAAACCATAAAGTTGTTAATTGCCGACTGACACCCAGTAAAATGGCATGCATATAGTCAAAAGCAAAGCCCAGAATTATATTGAAAAATGTTAAAAGCATTAAAGGGGATGGCCCTTTGACTCCCTTAACACATGTGCCTGTTTCGACTGCTGTTTTAACATCATCAAAATGTTGGCTGTGGGTACGTGGTCTCACATCTCTTGTTTGTGACACACACCCTAGTGAATCCATTTCCTTTAGCTGCTACTTCTCCCTTCTCGTAACACCAGTTGCATCCATATTCACCATTAAATTGCTTAGTGTTTTGGACAGAGCAGCGAGCCACCGAGTCACATACACAGACAAGATTAAACACATACATCTGTGTGCTTTGTCCTGTGTGCTGTACTGTTAGACCTGAATGCACTCATCAACAAACGACTGCAACAAGGAATTCATTTTAGGCTTAGAAGCACCAAACCACAAACCAGCCAGGAGCACATGCCTACTTCTCATATCTGGGGAAAGTTCATTAATTACTACTTAGATACATTGGATACATTTCTTAACTGTAGGTAAATATGTTACCGTGGAAACATTAAGCAACAATGAAGTTAACGGTTTTGTGTTGCTATTCAGACAAATGATTAAATCTATCTATCTATCTATCTATCTATCTATCTATCTGTGTTTAAAATTGTAATATTTTTGCCATTATAGACAAAATGTGGGCATTAATTGAATGGACTGAAATGGCTGAAACGACTGAATCAGATGGAGTCAGAGAAAAGGCAGAAAGATGTGTGCAAGCTGCCTGAAAAAAGAACAATAGAAAGAAAAAGAATATTTAGTCTAGAAAACACCCCATCATTAAGTCCAGATCAAGTCCAGAAGAGATTTAAAAAAGTAAAACTTCTTGATAAATTATATTAACATCTTTTACTGTTATTTTTGTGTATCATGTGTTTTTGCTGTTATGTGACTTTAATTTTGTCTCTCAACTTAGGTGGAAAAAACACAAAATGACACACTATTGCTTAAGATAATAGAAGAAAAAAACAAAGAAAATGAAAAATTAAATGATTTGAGAAAAGAAATCAAAGCTTTGAGAATAGAGAATCAGCAACTAAAGGCTCTGAACTTTAAATTGCAAAATGGTAAGCTATTTATATACATGGTTATATAGTTTTTGCTGTGAATGAATGAGTTTATTTAAACATTGTTCTTCTTTATGTAGAGATTATTAACAGATTTGGAGAGTTGCTGCCTAACAGTGTAAACAAGCATGCTGTGCCAACCTCTGTAACAAGTGCAGCTTGCAGTGCTGCCCTTCAGCCAGCCGACTCTTCACATCTCAGTTCTTCTGAACATGACCATGTGACAATACTATTTTTAGATTTTCTTTTCACACCATTTAAATAAGTCAATTCAGTTTGTGTGTGTGTGTGTGTCTACTTAACCATATTTTGGGGACAATTTTGTACCCAGAAGTGATCAAAACCTGACAAAATCTCCTCCTTTTGGAAGGAGGATGTTGGCTACCCACAGCCTTTCAGGAAAAATTGGAAATGCCAACAAAGAATCCCAACCCAAGCCTCCTTTGGACCCCACAAAAGTGGAACTCATTATAGGTATAAAAGTGTTAAAGGTTTTTAAGCATATATGCTCTCATAACAAGTATCTGACACTAAACTTTATTTACATTTCTTTTTCAGACACTGTTCTGAAGAAATTTCCATCAACTCCACGAAAGTTTATTTGGGCTGCTTTACGAGAAAAAATGAATGATGAACATAAACTCCTCTCCAGGTTTTTACATGCAATTTTTAGATTTTAAGTATTATTTATTACACATTTTGTTTCACATATGAACTAATCTGTAAGATGATCATTTACAGTTCTTATAATTGCAGTAGACCTTTTATTTTAGTATTTATGTATGTTTTGTATACTTATATTTCTCAGGCAGCATAAGAAGGACACTTTTACACTGCAACATTGAGTGGTGAAGTACATATAAGAGGTGAGGGCAAATTCATTAGAACATATGTGTCACGAATACGGCTCCCGCGGCTCCTCCTCCAGGCCGCCGGAGGGAGCCATCACCTGAATTCTGAGTCACTTCCTTGTGGACTACGTTACCCATAGGCCCTCATTCCTGGGACTGATTGCACACACCTGCATTGCATCACACTCACACTATTTAAGACGCACACACGCATCCATACACTGCGAAGTCTTGATTTGCCCCGGTGATCACTACTGAGTGTTTTCTTGTGGACTGTTACCTTGCTATCGATTGGACTGTTTATCATTTGTGAACCTCTGCCGCCTGCCTTGAACCTTGCCTGTTTCCTGGATCACGTTTGTCTGCTGCCTGCCCTGAACTCTGCCTGTTGTAAGTTTCTGTTTGTCTGCCGCCTGCCTCGACCCAAGCCTGTCCCTGTTTCTGCTACTGTCTTGCCCTTGTCTGCCTTGTGCTTTGTTGTCACAATAAAGAAACTGCAAATGGATCCTCACGCTGTCAGCCCTTCATTACAATATGCATGTAATTATATTTATAAATGTTTTATTAGCTAAGTTAAGGCAAAAATGTCTTTTTTTTTTTTTCTAGAGGCCAGAGTGATCGGTTTCTCCGGAGTGAAGGGCCACTTTCTGTTCAGAGTTCATTTTCTTCACACTTGTCTTTGACTAATAAATAATTAATAATTAACATCTTCTGAAGTTAATCTTCAGAATTTTTTGTTGGTATTTAAATTTGAGACACATAACATTGCTTTTTTGAAAGTGATTTTTTTTTATACATCAGGGCCTGCATCCCTTCAGCCGTCCAACAGGATGAGTATACATAATAGTTCATTAGAATTCCTGCACAAGTCCTATAGGAACTGATACTATTGCACTATAATGCTTGGTTTCTTGTAGGCTTAGATTCCTGAAGGAGTCCTGCATGGTTCCTGTAGGATTCCTACAGGAAAATGGTCACAAAATCCTATAGGATTGTGCTGGTATGTGGTGTGTAGGTCCTGCAGGATTTTTCCTGCAGGATTTTTTTGTAAGGGAAGAAGATCTTCTCAAACTCTGTGTCATCGTATTATTTGGAACGTGGAGAAAATAATTTAAAATAAAAACGGCATAGTTGTAGCCTATATCCTTGCAGTATACACTACTGTGTTTGTATCCATTCATTGACATTAAGCATAGGCTGTTTTAAAATTTTGCTCTTTGTACATCATGATATCTTATGCATATTAGGCCTATATGAACAGAAAAATTACTTTAATTAAAAGTATTGTTGTTAAATACTGTAGACATTGATCCGATCAAAATCCAGGTAAAAACAACTTATATTTAACAAAAGAAAATGACATGTATGGGTAGCGCAAATATGACTGTTTAAGCCCCGCCCCTCACTTCCGTTCTGTGGCTGCGGTTCTGAAACTGTGGTGCTGCGGGTCTGCAACTGGATACTATTGAATCGACAAAACCCGGCTGAGTCAAAAACTGTTGGATGTCTAAACAAAGAAAAAACAATTTTCGTTAGGTTATTCCACGTTTTCCTGACACATTAACAATATATATCTGTGAAAACACGAAAGACACATGTAGAACATTTCACCTGTGAAAAAACTCGACAAACAGATATAGAAGTCATTCAGACATGGATGATAGATTTCCACTGAGAGATACAGATATTCGTGACCATGAGTGAGCTGCTGCGGTTGTGTTCTGACACCGTCAGTCAGGTGGCGTGCTTTTTACAGCAATCCTGTATTATTGCCTGGCATATTACAGCCAAATTACAGGTAGCTTACAGCAACACTAAAATATACTGTAAAATGTTCCTGCTTAAACAAAATTACCCAGAATGCAATGCAAATTATAGTATTTTACTGTAATATAAAATGCAGTATTGTACTGTAGGTTTTTACAGTAATGTGCTGCTAAATCTACAGCGGCATTTAACAGTGTGATTTGTCCAGTTTATGAGCCGTTTTTAACTAGTTCTCAGTGCCGGTCACCACCAGGGGCTCATTTTCTCTCAAAGATAATTTAAGTAGCGTATCACTACATAATGTGAACATAACTGCATTCAGCTTTAGAGGAAATGTAATGTTAGTTCAGTACACATCAAGACGTTCTTATACGTGTTTCAGTGGCGGCTGGTCAATAGAGTCCACTCCTGCCTGTCAGCGTGTCTCAAGTTCAGTTCTGGGGTGATCGAGAAATCGTCCACAGGAGGCGGGTTCATGTATTATTTCAGTATAGAGACAGAGCCCACACCGGAGGGAAAACATTGGAGGGGAACGTAATCAGCTACAGGTTATGCTAAACAAACAAAGAAAGAAAACATTCATTATTTTTAACCATGTCAAAGAATTATTTCACCTGTCGCCGATTACATTCCCCTCCAATGTAGTTAAATAGTAATATGACCCGTTTCGCTCTCTCTCACTGCCTGTATCCACTTTTGTGTCCTCAAACATTAGTTTAGTTCCAAACACTGATAGTTCCAGCACTGAACTCCACACATTTTCAATGTTTCTGAAGTACGCTCGCTGGTAAGTTGATGAAATTACTGTATTTTCAACATTTGAACGCATTAGCCGACCTCTCATGAATCTATATAATAGTTGTATTTTATGTAGCCAGCTTTAGTTAATGTTTATTGGAGGTAGGTAAACTCTTAATTGCTGCTAGCTTAAGTAACAAACACTTAACTAATATTAGCTACCATAATCTGATATTGGGCTATATTTACCTCAAATTTTCTTCAAGTTCGTTGACATACAACGTTTATCGTCGGTTTTTAGATTTGTTGTTAAAGTGATTAACACTTGTTTGCGACCGTATTAGTACACCTGATTACAATTAACTTTAACTAGCTTAACTAGAATTTTTTGTTTTTTATTTATTTTTGCTAGCTCAACTAGATAACATGGCTAGCTTGTATCTATCAAGGTTGTTCCTTGGTTAATTTAGTCATTGAAGTTACACAGACCGTTTGTTAGACAGTGCATTGTGATGAGTGATAGGATATGTAGCATAAATGTGGATGATCCCAGCAAATAAAAAGTATAATTGCAAAAAGAAAGATTATTAATTTATTTTTAAATTGAAGAGGCATGTGAGACATGTGAAACCATTTGAGACTGACATTTGACCAAAAAACTGAAGTCATGATTTTAATAGTTGTTATTTAGTATACAGTGAAGAATTTCAGCTGCATAACTCATGTTCATGGCTCTTAAAAATTTTGATGAAAGAAGCACATGTACACTGCTTTGGTGACACATTGAACTTTAATCTAACAGTCCCGTGTGTGTAATGGAACGTATACAAGTGAAACCAGAATACATCTTTGTAAATATTAAATATTTTTGGATGACATTTAATTTTACAATATTTCACTTTTTTCTCTCTTTTAGGAGGTGAAAAAGAAGTCTAAACCAAGACTTATACCTAGATAAAAATAACTCTCAGTAAGTTAAGTAAGTTCCAGCTGTCGAACAGGTGGGATTTAATTTGCAAATCCATACACAATCACTGTATGTGTGTGTTGTTTTGTTTGTTTTCAACAGGATGGATTATCGGTGGGGAGTGGAGCAGTGGCCAGGCTGGGGGAGCTTGTCGTTCCTGTAAGCAATGGAGTGATGATGAAGCTGGTTTGAATTTGAACAGTGGAGTGCTGAAGCTGGTGGGGTGATGGTGAGGCTGGAAGTGTAAGAACATAATATTGTCTATAATTAGTCAGAAAAATATTGTCAAGTGCCAGAGTTACCACAAACAAGTCACATCTTTCCTTAAGCAGATATGTTGGACAGATATGTTGGAATATATGAATAACACATATACAATCAATGAAACTTGTATAAACATAAGACAAGAGACCAGAAAACAGGCAAAACAGACCCTCCATACCTATTGATGCTGAAGCCATGCTAGGTGGTGGGACATTTGTAGGAGCAAAGGTCAGACCAAACTCCTCCATGGCAACAAGCAAGGTGTTTGGCCTGCTTGTTGTAGGTTTGGATGTTTCTTGGCCTTGCTGGTTCCTTTTTGCCCTTTTTATCTGGCTTTTGCTTCCAAGATGACCATCAGACAACCTCAGCCTAATGTATCTGTTGGTTATTTTTTTTGCAGATCATGGCATGAAGGAAGCCTGCTGTCCAAGAGCCTACCCTCTCTCTCCAGCATATCCATGGCATTTGGATCCATAAAGGAGCCACTGGTCCTAGTTCGGAACAGCTCCTCAATTTGCCGGACTAAATCGAAGGCCTCTTGTGACGGCCGACAAAGTGCACCTGGCTTGAACTCTTTCAGCTTCAGTAAAACACTGTGCTTTCCTTCAGGACTGTCATCATTGTGCTTAATTGCACTTTGGCAACCCTCACAAATCTTGGAATATTTAATCACTTTATGCACGATGTAGCCTGTAAGGTGGTAGAGAGCACTGATCTCAGTATTCGTGAGGTCAGGAGCAGCTCTGCGCGCCATCAGCTCCTCCACTCTGAGGCCAGGACTGGGAAGTGACTGCTTTGTGTCCAGGAAGTCGGCCAAAAGGCTGTTGTCATCCTCCTGATAACTTCCTGTTTTCACAGTCGCGAGAAAACTGCCCAACTGATATTGATTTCAGTGCCTGTTGAAACTCTACTGGAGTTGGGACTGGATTCCTCTGTCTTATGCAGCTGAATAGGTTTTCAAGACTTGGGTAAACCTGCTGATCAACAAAAACATGTGTCACTGGGCCAGCATGTCTTGCTATATTGATAGAATTGAAGATGTTGCCATTACAATTCCTGTTTGCACAGGCTTCCAGCTACCCGTTCGTCCAATCTTCAGCCCACGGAAGAGTTGGATGGTGTCCTGAAGGAACTTGATGGCCTTTTGGTACTCCTCGATCTTGTGTGTGCTGAGTGCCATTACTGGGTGGCGAGAGGACATGATGTCAAACCAGTGGTCCACCTGCTCCAGAAACCATGCTGTGGTCTGGTAAGAGGGTGGTCTTTGTTCCTGCTCCACCATGTATTTCAGGCCTGCACTGGTTGCCTTGCTAAAGATATTCATCGCAGGGCCCACCTTCATCTTCTCAAAATGACTGGGTTGAAGGGTTTTACTTGATAGATTTGGAGCAATTTTCAATGTCATCCCCTCTTGAAAATCCACCAGATCTTTCAGTGGACCAACGGAAACTTCATTGAAGAAGAGTTTCTCCTTCTCTACCGTCTCCGGAGGAATTGTGAACGTCTGTCCACGGACCAGGCCACTCTTCAAGTTCTTAACAAGATGTGGAACGTCTGGCATAAAGTATAGCCTCCTGTCTGGTCTTACAGGATGTGGGACAGATGTTTTGTTGTGATCCACGCCAAATGCCTTCCACATTGCCCGATTAGGGCTGCCCATGTCAGTGGTGGCCAATAGTTAATGGTAATGTTGCGCTACATTCAGAGTTGTTGTTTTTTTTCTTCTTTGTCCACCCCAAACTATTACTTCAGTGCTAAAACATGTAATTGAGTTTACACCTCTATGACAGCATAAAAAAACATTATAGAAACATAAAAACAGAATTTATGGCTGAGCTTTGTACATATGGTATCATAATGCTACAAAAAATTATTTTCCTTTATTTGCATAATTTGTTGGGTGAGCAAATTCTTCTTCCATTGTGTTATTGTATAAGAATAAAAATTTAAATAACAATAGTGGTTTGTGTATATATATATATATATATATATATACACAAACCACTATTGTTATTTAAATTGTATTTTTTTATATATATATATATATATATATATATTCTCATTTAATTTCAAATTCTTTACTGTGGTACAGAGCCAAAATAACAGAAATCCGGACAAACATCCAAATGAGTATAGACATAACTATAGGTGTGTGCTCTCATTACATTTGTGAGAGACGCTGCGTAATATCATTGCGCCTGCTGCACCCATGGTACGGCAGCAAAGTTCCTTGATTATTACTCCGGAATGAGAGTATAGTTCCTAGCCATATCGGCCTAGAAAATTGCAACTTTTAATTTTCCTTCGGTCTTAGTACACGATGTAACTACAGAAGAGTCAAGTTTTGAATAGGAATAATATCGAAACTCTTTGGTCATTTTTGAGCGAGATGCTAACGGTCTAATCAGATTCAATGAACTATGCTAAGCTATGCTAAAAGTGGTATCGCCAGACCCGGAGATCGGCTGAATGGATTCGAAAATGGTAAAACTCAACTGTTTAACTCTAGGGGAGTTGGAAAATGAGCCTATTTTCAAAAAAAGTGGAGTGTTCCTTTAAATAAAGACTATATCAATTACATTGTCCCACCAGTAGGTGGAGACAAGTGACTGTTAAAAAACGTCATTTAATCATTCATTCTAGAGATTCATTCAAAACGCTGATTTATTTCGATTTATTAATTGAACAAGTGAAGTCTTTATGAGTGAGTCCTTGAATCATTCATTCAAACCAATTTTTTAGTTAGACTGCAGTAATTAACACTTTGTCAAAACCTCTAATAAATTACATGTTTAATTTTTATTTTAAAAAAGGAATTGTGATTCTCAATTTATCAAGAATTGTGCAGCTCTAGTTGTGAATAAGGTATAACATTAATATTATTGCTGCTAACCATTATTCTATCATATATTTTCAGATCACAGTGTGGCTGAAGCCCAAAAACCAGTCTGCATTGCTTAGAGCAGTAATGATGAAGATGAGCAGCCACCTGCCAAAATGCCTAAACTCTTCTCTAATTACCGGAACAAAGCCAGCAAAAAGAAAGGAGACGTAAGCTTGTCTGTCCGAGCAGAGCTAATGTGCTACATTCAGGCATCTTCTAATGAAGATGATGTTGATTGTTTGGAATTTTGGAGTATCCATGATAAAGACTTTCCAAGGCTTAAACAGGTGGCAGTGAGAGTGTTGGCAGTTCCTGCTTCCAGTGCCCCAGTGGAGAGGGTGTTTAGCCAAGGTGGACTCATTATACTTCCTCATCGCTAAGTGCAAAAACACTATCAAATTTAATCTTTCTGAAATGTAACCAGTCTGCGTAAAACTTTGTCTTTGGACATGAAAAGATCTTCTTTTGTCACAGTAGAAGAAAACAGTACTGTATTGTAAATATTTTAGTGTTATGCATACCTGCATAAAACATTTTACAATGAATTTCTCTGAAAATGTAAATGTTCTGTTTCATTGATTCTTTTGAATCGAAATTCTATGAAAATTTAAAATGAAAATTATATGTTTACCATATTCTCATCTCATAAATTTGAAAATATATTTGCATGTCTTATTAGACAATGTAGATCTGCATTTTAAATTAAATGAAGTGGATCAGATGTAATAGTTTGAAAGTAATTGTTGTTTTTTGATTGTGTAAATTTATTTAGCCTCATACACTCCTAAAATAGCTAGCTGAACGAATTATTGCTAAACAAAGACTTGAAACTTGACTTGGACCTTTGGGACTTGTGAACATCTCTGCAATATACACTACTGTTCAAAATTTGGGGGCCAGAAATTTTTTTCCCCCCATTTTTTTTAAATAGAAATTAATACTTTTATTCAGCAAGGATATTTTAAATTGATAAAAAAAAAATGTATATTAAAGATTTGTATTGCTAAGTTTCTATTTTAAATAATTGCTGTTCTTTTTAACTTTTTATTCATCAAAGAATCCTAAAAAAATGAATCACAGGTTCCAAAAAATTAAGCAGCACAACATTGATAATTGAGTATCAAATCAGCATATTAAGAATGATTTCTGAATGATCATGTGACACTGAAATAAATAACATAACAATTGCTGCAGTAAAAATATATTTATTTTACATATTTACTAAATTAGAATTAATTGGATGCGAAAAAGAGAAATAACTGTTATTTCATGTTATTATGACCAAACTAAATGTTTATATTTATGTTTGTATATGATTTATATCAAATTTATATAAATTTCCCATAAATTCTGGTTAAGGTTCCAAATTGGAATATTTCCAAAATTCCCCAGGTTAAGTTCCTGTGGAAATTTCCCGGAAAGTTTCCAGAAATTTACTGGAAACTTCCTGCCCCTTTGCAACCCTAGTTCCCAGTGACTTTTTCAGTTACATGAAAACGTAGATCAGTCAAATTTGAATAAGAAAAGTAAGACTGATCAGCACTCGCTAGATAGGACAAGCTCACACTACAGAACTTACTGTTTTCTAAGGCTTCAAAAAAAAAAAATGAATAGAAGATCATGATAGCTTTTATCTTTTATTTGCAATGTTTAATAGTTTAAAATTTGCAGTTAGCATCATACATTAATTAGAGATCCAATCCAAGACACTGTCTACACTGGGGGAAAAAGCTTTTCTTACTCAGTATTTTTGTTTTGTTTCCAGTCCAAATATCTATAAATTCTTAAATCAAGAAGCATGTACTAGATAAGTAAAATTGCATAAGATATTATGTCTTGTTTTCTGTGGGGGAAAACCTTAAGTGAGTCTTTTTGTTTAAAACGAGCTAAATTATCTGCCACTTAAGGTAAGAAAACATTGTTTTCAAAGTTTGTACTAAGTTGAAAATATCCTCAGTATAGATGATTAATTAAACAGAGATGTTGTTTTCACACAAGCCTTTGTTATGTAGCAGAGCATCTGAATGTGTCATGATCAGTGATTTACAGCACATCTAATGTGTAAACGACAGGACCTGTACTAATGATGACTGCAGTGTTAATGGAGTCGCACATAAAGTCTTTGTTATGTAGCAGCAGATCATGTGACAGTCATGATCACATGATTCAGTGATTTACAGCACATCATCTCTAATGAGTAAACCACAGTGACCTGTACTAATGATGACTGCAGTGTTAATGGAGTCACACATAAACCAGCTCACAAAACATGCTTCTGTCATTTTAAAGTAGCACAACTTTGACCAACTATAACTCAAAACACTATTTACAGTCAAAGTAATGGAATAACATCAAAATACGTGAAATTGAAACACTCAAAAAGCTTTGTGATAAAGTATTTAAAACAACAGTCAAACTATATAACTGTATATATATATATACAGGGTGTATATATATATATACGGGGTATACTCATTTTTGCATCACCCTAATTTGAGTAAAACTGGAAAATGTGTTCACTAAGTTATAATATTAACCTTACTTTCATGTTTTAAGTTAAACAGATGTTATATTAAACTTAGTCTTGTCAACATTTTGGAAATTGTTTTTGTGTTCATTGAGATATTGTTTAAAATGTTACTTTTACCAAAGAGCTCATTTACGCTGATCACTGTATATGTACATTACATGTCGACACTATATATAAACTAAGTTCCATCTTCATTTATTTATGGTATCTACATATACTTTAAAACAGTTAAGGAGGTGAAGAGATTTTTGTTGTTGTTGGTTTCTTACTAATCTAAGCTAAACTACAGCACTAGAGCATGATGGGCCATCAACACCTGGGCAGGGGCTGCAGGATTCAGCCTGATTGGTTGTTTTATCTGGGGGCTCTTGGGTGCTGAGAGCTGATTGGCTGTTTGACCTGAGGTCTCTTTAAAGGAGCCTGTCTGCTGTGAAAGGTTACAGTTGTTTTTCAGTATCATCTGGAGATCGTCTATTGTTTGTGACCAGTCACTGCTTGTTTTGGATATTCAGCATTTGAAATGGCTTCCCAAGGGTACGTACTTTCTATCTATTATCTAACTTTCTATCTGTTTGCCTTATGAACAAGAATGTTTTACTTAGTATTTTTGTCTTGTTTCCAGTCCAAGTATCTAAAATTCTTAAACAAAGAAGCGTTTCCTAGATATATAAGCAGTATTGTCTTGTTTTCTGAAGAAATAAATCCAAATTAAGAGAGTTTTTGCTTAAAACAAGCTAAATTATCTGCCAATGGTTTAAGATCTTAATTCGTCTTAATTCAAACTGAAAACAATATTTTTCTTTTTACCCCAGTGGTAGATTATTTTGCTTATTTTGATTTATTGGGTCGTCAGAAACCAAGACATTACTTTTTACTCATCTAGTAAATGCTTCTTAGTTTAAAAAAAAATATATATATTATTGGACTGGATACCAGACAAATATAGTAAGTGAGAAAAACATTGTTTTTTGCAGTGTAGCAGTCACCTAAAAGTTTTTATATAGCTTATTGTCAGTGGAGTCAGCTCAATTTGTAGATAGCAAGTCAAAATAGTCTTTGTGAATGAGTAAATAACAAGTCTGTTAAAATTGATGGGTAGAGGTTTCTTGGAATAAAATAGTTGTTTTCTGCCTTATTGAATGTCATTTCGTATTGGCTAGAAAATGTAGTATAATCTATTGGGAACAATGCGCTTTTCTCTATAACTTACTGTAGCACTACAGGTCTTTCTACGTATATTCCTTTGTTTGGAAAGCTCCTTCGACCTTGTGTAATCTGATGCCGTTTGTTGTTTTTGAAGAGTTGTGCTGCAGAATAAGAGTCTCATGACATGATGCCTACTTGTTGTTTAACATACTGATATGTATTATATAACTCTTTTGTCTTCTTATTGTTCACACAAATCTTTCCACAGCAGGATCTACTTCCTGTGCCCTCACTGCAAGAAGGCTCCACGCTCTCTTCCTGGGCACCTCAGGACGGCGTGCATGCGCGACCGCGCAGAGGCAGAGATACGGGCCACTGTGATTGAAGCCAAGAAAGAGATGTCTGAATTTACCCACAGGGGACGTTTCTGGGAGTACCAGCGTATTCAAGACATTTTGGCAACTGCTGATCCTCTTGCCAGGTGTGTAAATTACATGTTATGCTTTGCTGCTTTGTCATGTTGAAGTACAATATTCAATATTTATTCAAATGTTTGTGTATTCACTACTGTTTAATTTCCTTAGGTTGTTAGACGAGATGCAAAAGAAAGGCTTAGTGGTAACAAACAAACCTCCAGTCCTCCCTAACCCCACACTGCCTGTGCCCTCTTTACCTTCATCTGCTCCTCAAAGCCCTGGAGAAGGTGCATTTCTGGCCCAGAGCATGACGGACCAGCTTCCTGGAAAAACACAGTATGCAATCTGAAACAGCCTTTGTGCTGTTTGAACTCAAGACCCAGAGATGGACATACAGAGTTAGTTGTTGCTGATTTGTGATGAATGAGTTTAGACAATAAACATGTTGGAACAAAATACATTTATTCCAAATAAAATAATAAATGAACAATTTATTATCCAAATCTACTAAAATACTAAAATTATATATAAATGAGATTTAACACTCTGGTCAGAGGATCCATTAGATACACAATGGTTTTATAGTCAGACAATTCTGATGCAACAATTGAATATTTTATGTAATTTTCAAGTTCTAAAGAATTTAGAGTTTCATTTGAAACACGATGCATTAAGAGTCGGGGGGTTAAAACTTTTGAACAGGATGCAGATGTCCAAATTTTTCTTTTTTTGTTGAAATATCATTTTTTTCATTGAGTACTGCCCTTCAGAAGCAACAGAAGATACTTTATATGTTTCCCTGAAGACAAATTAAGTACAATATACCTTGAACTTCAAATTCCAAAAGTTTTCACCCCCCGGCTCTTAATGCATTGTGCTTCCTTCTGGAGCATCAGTTAATGTTTGAACCTTTTTTATTAGTTGTGTTTGAGTCCCTCAGTTGTCCTCAGTGTGAAAAGATGGATCTCCGAATCATACAGTCACTGCTGGAAAGATTAAAATATGCAAAAAATCCTTGAAAACTGAATAATCTGCAGGACCTGGAGGATTTTTCTGAAGAACAGAGCTCAGTTTAACTGTTCAGGACAAACAAGAGACTCATGAACAACCATCACAAAACAAACAAACAGTCGTAGATCATCCAGGGGTCCACACACAGTATTAAGAATCAATGGTTCACAAACTTATGAATGGGGTTATTTTCATAAATTCAGCTATTTGTTTGTCTTGTGGACTATATGTAAATATCTTTTATGTAAAATATCTTACTCAGGACAGTACTAAATAAAAAATAACATGCATTTTGTATGATCTCTCTTATTTTGTTAAAATTATTCACATTTTCACAGATTCTGCAAGGGGTTCCCAAACTTTTGCATACCACTGTATCTTTCTTTGTGTTCAGCAGATCAATATAATTCAAACATATGTGATGTGAATTTGAAAGGTGCTTGATATAAAATAAACGGTGCTTTAAAAAGTCCTTGAAAGTTCTTGAATCTGGTGTTCATGAAAGAGTGGGAACCCTGTCAAATGTTCACGTGTTATAGACAACAAATAAAAGTTTTTCAAATGTGACATGTGAATGTATTTTCTTGGGTTGAACTATATGTAGGGCAAAATATATTTATGTAAATATATTTGAAAATATATTTTAGTGAATATATTTTTTGGCCATTTTGAAATATATTTGAAAATATATTATTTTTTTTACCGTATGTTTATCAATACACTATAAAAGTATGTACTACGGTGACCAGGAGAGGACATGTTAGGTTCACTTAGCTTTGTCGTGGCCATGAGATCATTTTGTCGAGGTAGGGACATCCTTATGTCGTGGCCCCAGATCATATGTTGAAGGAACAACATATTTTTCTCGTGGCCATGACTTCATTATGTTGAGGGAATGACATTATTTTTCATGGCCACGAGTTAAATGCATAAACAACCTGCGCGACCACGGCAACCTGGAATTATCAGAAATGGATAGGCCTATATTTATTTTTAATTAAGAATGATAAAATTAGGGCGGAATTAAGAAATTATTATATTAATATATTATTTGAATGCTGTCTATATAATCAACATCACGTGCAATGTAATATAAGCTATAAATAGCCTATTGTTATGTTGTGCGCTAATAGACAGCATTCTGAAGTTTGTTATTATCGATTTTTTTGTATCTTAAATATTCTTTTAACATATAACCTTTTAATAATAATAAATTATTTGAACTTCATTCGAATGCTGTCACCACCTGTATTTGACCATTCAAATCTGCATTTAATAATTCTTTGATGATGATAAATTGCAATGTTATAGTAGGATTTTCTTTTGTAGTTTATATTTCTTATTCAATAGTTAAAACATATTTGTATATAGTGCCACAGGATGTTTTCAGATGACGGTGATGATATATAACCTAAACATTACAATCTAAACTCCAGGTGATTCACTGATGGTCAACTGCTGAATGTTTATTAGAAATCACTCTTGAAGAATATCAGCAGATACTGGAGTCTAAATAAGTGGAAAATTTACATTTGATAACTTTTTACAATTAATTTTAAAAAATCAGTGTCACAGATTTTCTCCTGAAAGGTAGCAGCTTTGAATATGTGTTTAAGACGGACTGTCCACCGGTCAGGACTGTACACAGCAGGTCTCGTCTGTTCTCACTCGTTCTTAGCAAAGATGACTGAAAACGGTCTGATCATCTGCTCTCTACTGCTTTATAAATGTTGTAACATTCTTCTCATGTATCACGTGTTTGACTGTAACGCTGACTGATGGTGCTGTGACGGCAGGTGGTTGTGCTGAGATCATTCTGACTCAGACTCTGTCCATCCGTGAATCAAGAGTCTGTGGGAAGCAGCGTCACTCTCAACTGCAGGTTCAGCACTGGTATAGTCTGTTCATGAGCCAGTCGAGGAGTTCTGGCTCATCAACTTTGACATGGAGCAGCTCCCACCCCCAAACTCTTCTCTTCATAACCCGGTGCAGTCACTGTCATTGATAACCCTGTCCCACACTGTAAAAAAAAAAAAAAAAAAGTTGATTCAACTTAAAATAATTTGTAACCTGGCTGCTTTAAAATGTTGTGTTCACTAAGCTAAAAAACATTTCTTGTTTACACATATATTGGAGTTCCTTAAACCTACAATGAATAGTTGGGGTAACAAAGGTGAAGCTGAATCAGCTTTATATTTTGTATAACCAACAAGTTTTTAGTAAGCCCAACTAGATGAGAAAGTTGTGCCAACCTAAATTCAAGTTGAAACAAAATAAAATTAGTGAGACCAACAAACGTGGAGTTGTTTGAACTAAGCATTTTGTTGAATAAACTTGTAAGTACATATTGGCCAAACTAAGCGTCTTGTTGAATTAACGTACATTTTTAAGGCAGCCAGGTTACTTTTTCAAGAATAGTTAATCTCACTAGTAATGTTAAGTTCATTCAACTGGCCGAACTATTTAACTTGCCCACACAACTCAAGTTTCTATTTTCTACTGTACCACATAAAAATGGAATGGACATTTAAGAACATGCAATATATTTTATTTCAAAATTGACAGCATGCTATTTAGTATTAGTGTTTAGTATAAAAACACCTTTAAAAACAAACATTGACATTTCCCAGATTTGTGTTTTAAACAACTACATTCTCACCTGAAATAGTTTTAAAACTACATTTCATGACAATTTCATTGCCCCCAAAAGTTCCTAGAATCACATTAGTTGCAAGGGACACAGTCTTCACATCCTTGTATTGAAGCCTGATGGCCTTTTTGACTGAGTTATCCAAAATGTCCAAAGAAACCAGAGACACTCTGTCAACCTCCAGTGGTGGCTTAAAAAGGCAGGGCATGTCAAGGAAGTAAGCTAACATATGCTGGTGTCTTGTAGCTAATGTTAGCAAAATGTTTTTAAAATTGTTCACGTCACGCACAACTTTTTTAAAAAAGCTGTGTTTTGCTTCAAAGCGAATTGTCCAAGAGTCCAGCAAAGGTCCAAAACAACGGATGAGATAGGGATAATGTTCTACGAAATGATGTTTTGGCCTGAGTTTACAGTCAGGAAATGCATCCTGGAGCAATTGCCTATGTACTGAGATGTTTTCTTCCAAATAGCATAGAGTCTGATCAGTAAAAGAGGGTGTTGCCAAAAGTTCTACTATGTCTTTTAATTTAAGAATAACACCCCATGTCACGTCATTTTCTGGGATAAGTTCCCCAATCATCAATGGAATTAGTCGTAACAAAGTCCAGTTCTCGTGACCGTTTCCACCGATTGTACCATTGATGCTGAAACTCCTGGGTATTTTGTTTGGGCGGTTGGTCTTATCAGAGAATAAGTACGGGAAATTCTGTATAGCAGAATTTAATTCATCGAATGTTAAGTACTTATCTGAGATCAACTTTTTAAGACACAAACTAAGTTCAAATGGTACAATTCCCTCCAAGAGGTCATGCAGAAAGTCAGGTGGGAAACTTGTAACTGTATGAAAGTAGGTCAGCTTGTTCAAAACACAATCACTTTTGACACCATTTATATTGTGTACATGTTGATTCTGTTGAACCTCCAAAACATTTGCCTCATGAGTTAATTTTGTCTTAAGTGGAAATAACCCACCTCTCACTTCATTTGTCTGAATGTCTCTACGGCTTGCTGAACAAAATCTACAAAATTTATCAACAGTGAACGATTCCTGGAAGCCAGCAAGCGAATGAGCAGCTAAATTATCAGCAGAGACAAAAAGCACTGTGCCTTTGACGGTAGCTCCTAACCTCTGAATGAACAGACCTTGGTTTTCAAGTATCTGTATGTCTTTTAAAAGAGGATGAAGAATTTTCTCATAGCCAAATGTTTTTATATCATTACTGTTACACAGAACTGCAAGGTATATAGATCGCAGAGAAGATCGATATTTGATAGGCAAATTTCCTAGTACCCAATAGACAGCACACACTTTATTTTTTTTCCTAGATGTCCCTATGGGATTGCATATTTCGAAGTCGTCTATATACAATCCAATGGCAATTGACAGCTCCTGTCTTGAGAACAGCGGCTTTTCTTTATAAAATAAGCCATCACGAAAAGTTTTAAAACGACCAGAATGCGATGCAACTGATTCCTCAGGTAGAACTTTGTCTAGAATATCATTTCTATTGAGTAACTCTGTTAAAACACTTAATATAGGGACATATATAAATGTCTTTCTCTTGGTAGTACAGTCAAAAATATATTCTTACTGGCTCAATGACAGGAAAATTATTTCTGAAAAACAGTGACCTCCTATAGTCAGTGCCAAATGGTCCTGTCTTTGAAAGTAAACAGAGAGGATTATTTTCCCGCAGCGCTTCCCTTACCACAGTTAAAACAGTGCTGTTGGTGTTGCAATTATGTTCCCTTAGCACGTTCTCAATTGACCTACTAGTAAACTCAACTGCTAAGACACCAATCTCATATAGTTCGTTAACTATTTCCTGTGTTGCTGATTTGGACACATGCAAAATTGTTTGCATATGTAGCAATAATAATGCAAGTCTGTGACTAATCAATGCTCCATAATCTTCACTGTAATTATCATCATTTGGAGAGTCATCATATTCTACTGAAACCACATCTCCTATTTAGAGATCGACCGATATGGGTTTTTCTATAACCGATGCCGATATGTGCTGCCGATTTTTAGGGCCGATATCTTGAAGTTTTCCCCTTCATTTGCATGCTAAAATGTCACACTAATAATAAGTGGATGCACAACATTTCTAAACTTAACATCATTTATTGAACACTGACTTGATTTACATAAAAGTTTTAGAGCATTTATCAAGCTGAATTTTTCAAGTTTGTTGGAACATAAATGTCAACTTAAATATACATTTAAATAAAATAAATACAACTTCATAAATAAAAATTCACTTAAAAACTTTGTCATGTTGCACAGCCTTGTATGCAAGGACAGTGCTAAACTCTTAGTGATTTCTGACATTCTTGACGGTTAACGTTAGACAGGTTTAATGAGGATGATAACTGTGCGACATATATATATATATATATATAGTCATTGGTCGGAACACATCACTTTATTAGGCTGATGTCCATTTCGCATTATACAGTTGATGGAAACACACGCAGATGCGCATATTCTTGAGCTGAATTTTCATTAATGCAAAGTTGGATGGAAACCCGGCTATTATCTGCATCAAACCATGCTTCCGAACAAATGTCCACTTCTGCGCAGTGGCGTAGCGCAAATCCGCGGGGGTTCAACCAAGAAGGGGATCCAATGGATATCACACAAGAAGCAACGTGCAAACTTTGCGGAAGAGTTATGCTGGTAAAAGCTTAACCTCGGTCAGTATTCAAAGTGAAGGTAAAAGTGACGGAGCTGCCTGACGCTGCATTAACGGAGCATTTTCTCTCAGAGATGAATTTCAACATAATATGCTGATAACGATATATAACTGTCTTAATTTATTCCATAATTTCCTTTGTGGCCCGTACATATAGTGAAACAAATGAGAAGAATAGTATTTTGTGTTAAACAGCTTGTTTTGTTTTTTTTTAAGTTGGTGAAGTAGCCTAAAGCTGCTCTTAATTTTCATTTATGACTGCATTGTTAGGAAATATTATAGACTGTTAATAATTATAATTATAGGTCTAATTCATTGTATAATAGACCTAAAAAATGTTTAAAACATTTTCAAAGAGGAGCTGATAGCACGTCAGTTATGCGGTGATGCGCTGTGAAATTATTGCGGGGCAAATTTATTATAATATTAATTTAATAATAAAAGTAGCTTACCTAATAGTAATAATAATAGACTAGAAGAATGTAACAGGCTTACATTAATTGGAAATGCCAAATCCTCTTAATATTGACAATATTTGTCGGAGTAACGTAGCCCTCAATCACGCTGCGATGTTTGTGAGAGCTGCCGCCTTCTCCACCCCAAGCACAGAGTGAAATTCTCCGACTCCGATACCGGAAAAATAAAACAGAACTTATAACATTGGGGCTAATATGTTAGCAAGCAAGCTGCTGGTAGTTTTGGACTACAGTCCTTAAAGTTAACTACAAGTAAGCGAACCTTCAACCAGCTGTAGCATTATGCCAGTTCCCGACGGTTCTATGCTATCCGTTGTTTCTTTCACTAAGTGAAGCAACACTTCATTGTTTACTAGTAATATATAGTAAATATATGGCCATAGGACTTTGAAATATCAGAATTTAAGCCTTAGGCTACCTTTATCTCCCAGGACTGTTGTTGAATCTTCCAAAAGTTTCAATTCACATGCGGTGGCAGCACATTCCACCGCACCAATAACACAGGGCTGCCCGCGGACGTGCCTGGCTTTAAATCGGCGCTACTAAACACGGATATCGGCCGATGCCGATATATTAAAAAAGACAAATATCGGCCCGATATATCGGCCGACCGATATATCGGTCGACCTCTAGTTGGAATTTCATCTTTAAAAAACAAGAAATCAGTTTTCATACACTGTTGTGGATAGGCATCATGACCTTTTTGGAGAGTATCATGGGTAAGACAGAAACTTCTGGTAAGCAAAATAGTAAGAAAAGTGGCAGTCATGAGATATTAATAAGAAAAGCACAAATACAACACCCTTCAGTCTAATTATGATAGTCAATTTTTGCTGCATCATGAAATAAACCAGGAATCTGGTTTTGAGTTAAATAAGTGTTAATAAATACATTTATTAAGCATTTATAACATGTGAGTTAAAAACGGCTCACTATTTGGCAGGTACTGCGTTAAAGTCGCCCTTTTTATTCATGCAGTTATAACTGCATTATTAATGATTTATAATGCATTTGTAAATGACTTATTACTCATTAACAAACACCTTTATAAAACCTTTTCTAAGGGAACATTAATGTAAAGTGTTACCAATAAGACACAAAAATAAATTGCCTGTTTTTATTATCAATATTTGTGTTCCCTTATGTGTTCTTTTTGATCTAATGTTTTTAGACTTATATTTGAGAGAGTATTAATGGTGTTTAATTTTGAATGCATTTTGTTAAAAATGAACTTGAAGAAATCCTGGTGGTGTCGTCTAACCTGCTTGAACACACCCATGTGATCATAACAACATTAACCAGGAAGAGACTGTCTCTTTTCTGTCAAACTGGCTCTTGTGTCTCAACAAAAGCAATAAAGAAACAGCGATCAGTGAAGAATGAAGAAAAATGCTTTAAAGAAGAATTTTGGGCAAGTTTGTTTCTAAACAGACAGCAGATCTTTGTGATTCTAATGGTGATTATTTTCTTAAACCGTCATTCAGAAAGTAAAAGTAAAAGTTGAAAGTTTAGACTGCTGCAGCTCAAAGAGTGAGAATGGCTTCAGCAGCTGAAGATGATTATATTTGTCCCGTGTGCTGTGAAATCTTCAAGGCTCCTGTTCTTTTATCATGTAGTCAGTGTCTGTAAAGAGTGTCTTCAACAGTTCTGGAGAATCAAGAAAACTCAGGAGTGTCCTGTCTGCAGGAGAAGATCCTCAAGAGAAGAACCACCATATAATCTGGCATTAAAAAACTTGTGCGAGTCGTTCCTGAAGGAGAGAAATGAGAGACGTTCATCAGGGTCTGAGGAGATCTGCAGTTTACACAGTGAGAAACTCAAACTCTTCTGTCTGGAGGACAAACAGCCTGTGTGTTTAGTGTGCTTCACTTCACAACAACACGACAATCACAAATGCAGACCCGTCAGTGAAGTTGTTTCATCATATAAGGTTAGACAAATGTCTCGTTTCACATATGAAAAACAATAATTAGTCATAAACACGAATATCACATTCATGCACTCAATATTTCTCTGCTGTTTTAATCAACTTAATATGACATTTACTGTGCTGTTAAAAAGTATTTACCCAACCTGATTTGTTTTTGTGTCTCATACTAAAATAGTTTTAGATCTTCAAACAAAGGCAACTTTAGTAAACACTAGAGATGCACCGATTCCATTTTTTAAGGACTGAGTACGAGTACCGATACTTTTTTTCTAGTACTCGTCAATACCGATACCTATACATTTATTAATCTCTCTCTCTTTTTTTTTTTTTTTGGTGATGTTGCAGTTTTCTAAGCACAACACAGTGAGACTAATGAATGTAGGACAGATTCTTTATTATTACTCTGATGAAAAAAGTCATTTTTATGTGCTTGTCACAAACTTAAAGAACAAACATTTCAGTGCCCAATAACCTTCAAAGGGTTCATAATTCATAATTACCAATATATATATATATATATAAAAAGAAATTTACACGAGAGAGAGCGCTTCTGGTCTGTGTCATTCAGCGCGATTCCGCCTATCCCGCCTTCACTAATCGATAACGAATTGTGATTGAAAGCATGCAGTTTGCAATGTGTGTTGTCATCATTAATTGTGAAGTATTTCCACACCTCTGAGACTGACATTGTATCTGCTGCTGCCGTCGGTGTCTCTGTGCACGTACAATTCTGTCAGTTACGTCACGTGAGGTATCGGTCTTTGGTATCGGGGGTATTTTACGAGTACGAGTACAAGTACATGAGCTTGTTATCAGTGCATCCTGTAACGAAGCGAGACTCAGGCGGGGATCCATTTGCTAGCTTTATTATAAAAGAACGTGGTCGTACAGGCAGGGTCAAAGCAGGGGCAAACAGGAACAGCAGGGACAGGCAGAATCGTAGTCAAGATACAGGCAATAGTCAGGGCAGGCAGAAAACACTCACAGAACGGTATACCAGGCAAGGATCAAAGGTAGGCAGCAACGGGTCGATAACAGGTAACAGACAGGATCGGAAACAAACAGGCAGACAGGAAATAAACGCTCAGAATTGCAACAAGGGTTAACAAGACTTCGCAATGAGGTGGTGTGTGTGTGAGTCTTTTATAGTCCAGGTAATGATCTGCAGGTGTGTGTGGCAATTGGTGATTGGAGTGGAGTGTGCATGTGATTGGAAGGGAGGATTGTGGGAAATGGAGTCCAGGAACTGACAGGAACAGACGGTGATCATGACATAACGCCCCCCTTCCGGAAGGCGCGTCCTCGCGGCGTAAATGGCACAGATAGGGAGGGTGGGTGGGTGCATTGGAGACGTAGACAGGAACAGGGTCTCCAATGCAGATCCAGGAACTCAGGCAGCCACGGCGGGTCATGTGCCACGGGCGGCCACGGCGGGTCAGGTGCCACGGGCGGCCACGGCGGGTCAGGTGCCACGGGCGGCCACGGCGGGTCAGGAGTGTCGGGAGGCCACGGCGGGTCAGGTAGCTCGGGCAACCACGGCAGGTCAGGTGGCTTAGGCGGTCCCCACCCACAAGCTCAAGCAGTTCGGAGGCCGCTGATGATCGCGGCCGTGCAGGGTCCCCACCCACAAGCTCCCCACCCTCAGGTACATGGCCCCCCCCAAAAAAGTTCTTGGGGAATTCAACGGAGTCCGTGGTGGTTTCTTGGATAAGGAGCTCGGGTGGCGCCGGCAGGGCAAGGCGCTCGGTGACGGCCTCCGTGGCCGTATCAGGAAGAGCGGACTGCTCTGGGGCGGCAGCGGGCTGCTCTGGGACGGCAGCGGGCTGCTCTGGGACGGCAGCGGGCTGCTCTGGGACTGACTCACGGGCTGGAGCGGGCTCTGGAGCGGACTCACTGGCTGGAACGACCCCTATGTTCACAGACACTGGAGGGGCGGCCATCTTGCCCGTGGGCACTGGCAAAGCGGCCATCTTGCCCGTGGGCACTGGCAAAGCGGCCCTCTTGTCCATAGCATCCAGAGAGTTTGAGTGCGTACCAACCGGCGAGCTTGAGTGCGTAGCAACCGGCGGCCTTGAGTGCGTAGCAACCGGCGGGCTTGAGTGCGTAGCAACCGGCGGGCTTGAGTGCGTTGTCACCGGCGGGCTTGAGTGCGTTGCAACCGGCGGGCTTGAGTGCGTTGCAACCAGCGGGCTTGAGTGCGTTGTCACCGGCGAGCTTGAGTGCGTAGCAACCGGCGGGCTTGAGTGCGTTGCAACCGGCGGGCTTGAGTGCGTTGTCACCGGCGGGCTTGAGGGCGTTGCAACAGACGAACTTGAGGGCGTTGCAACAGACGAACTTGAGGGCGTTGCAACAGACGAACTTGAGGGCGTTGCAACAGACGAACTTGAGGGCGTTGCAACAGACGAACTTGAGGGCGTTGCAACAGACGAACTTGATGGCGTAGCGGCCGGCGGAGGCTTAGGAATGCCAGCCGCTCGTACTGAAGTCAGCGGTGGATCAGCCACACTGGAACGCAACCCACTCTGCTCCCAAACAGATCCAGAGACGTGATGTGATTCTAGAAGATCAGCGGAGATGGGACGTGACTCAGGAAGTTTAACTTGGACTTGACTTGGCTCACGAAGATCAGCGGAGACTTGACTTGGTGTTGTAGTACTGGTGGCCGCCATTTTATGCGTGTTCTCTGGCGCGGCGGCCATTACATGATTCGGCGAGGTGTCGTATTTCTCCGCGACACCCACAGTAAATGGAGAGCCCACAGTCATTAAAGCAAACTCCAAAAAATGACTAAGAGAGGAACGAGGTCCCTCACGAATCAATTGTGTCTTAAGTGGCTGATTAACACCCTCACAGAAAAAGTCTATCAGTACACAGTCTGGCAGATCTGAACCATATGCAACATCCAAATATTCTCTGATGTATTCCTCCAACGACCGGGTGCCCTGCTTGAGCCATAATAATAATTGTGCAATGTTCATACCGGGCCAGTGTTCTCCAGGAAAGCCGCTGGATCCATGTGTTGGCGAAGTCTTCTGTAACGAAGCGAGACTCAGGCGGGGATCCATTTGCTAGCTTTATTATAAAAGAACGTGGTCGTACAGGCAGGGTCAAAGCAGGGGCAAACAGGAACAGCAGGGACAGGCAGAATCGTAGTCAGGATACAGGCAATAGTCAGGGCAGGCAGAAAACACTCACAGAACAGTATACCAGGCAAGGATCAAAGGTAGGCAGCAACGGGTCGATAACAGGTAACAGACAGGATCGGAAACAAACAGGCAGACAGGAAATAAACGCTCAGAATTGCAACAAGGGTTAACAAGACTTCGCAATGAGGTGGTGTGTGTGTGAGTCTTTTATAGTCCAGGTAATGATCTGCAGGTGTGTGTGGCAATTGGTGATTGGAGTGGAGTGTGCATGTGATTGGAAGGGAGGATTGTGGGAAATGGAGTCCAGGAACTGACAGGAACAGACGGTGATCATGACACATCCCTAGTAAACACGAAATACAGTTTTTGACAGCTATCACATGTGAATAACTAATTACCCCCTTAATGGGAAGCAATGGGAAGGTTTGATACTGTACCGAGTTTTTTCCATTTGAAGATAATGAGTTCATGAGCCTTTGAAATAGATTTGTAATTCTTCACAGACATCAGTTTAAATCTAGACTGAAAACACATCTCTTCAACCTGGCATGCACAGCACATTATCAATTTCTATAATCAAAATAATGTAAAATAATTGTTAGCTTTAAGTCAGCTGAAAACGGGAACACTTCCCATAACACCAGATGTACTCGTTACATCATTAAAAGAATGGCATTTACACTAATATTAGTCTCTCTGTTTATTTCGTGGTTTACCGTTGCTAACCGGATCTGGGTCATATCCAGATCAGGGGCCTGTACCATGATGGTAGTTGATCAAACTCTAATCTGGCTGTGTTGGTACCATGATGCTGTTCATCAACTTTCTCTGTCAACTTTAATCCTGAGTCATTTTGCTCACATTTGATTGGTCCAATTTCGGTTTCAGATCTCTTTCACAGAACAAAACCTGCCCCAGAGCAGGTTAGCCATGGAGCATAAGTTACTATGGTGATGAACACCGCTAAAAGCTAAGTCACTTTCATGGTACCTAAAACCCAGTATTGGAGCAAACTAATCTGAAATTTACCTGGCTAGCCAGCTAATCTGGCTTCATGGTACAGGCCCCAGATGAAGGACCTGCGCCTAGACACAACAACAACACAGCCCTAAAGTGTCAGCAGAGATTGAGTCAACTAGATCATCCACTGTGAAGGCCTCATCGACACGACAGCCAGTGGCACAGTTCCTCAACAACCGTCCATACCTGCGTGATGAATGCGATCCTCAGCTGGATGGAACTGGATTAAATATTTTGAATATTCTGATCCCAATCTGACTTCTGACCTGTAATGACACCTGGATCATAATCATACACTGTTTGTTTGTTGGCCAGAGGAGAACTGGCCCCCCGACTAAGCCTGGTTTCTCCCAAGGTTTTTTTTCTCCATTTTGTCACCTGATAGAGTTTAGGTTCCTTGCTACTATTGCCTCTGGCTTGCTTAGTTGGGGACACTTATTCATCTTAATATTTTAATGCAAATTTTAATACATTTCACACAGGCACAGTTGGACTGTACTTTGTGTTTACTCAGGTTAGCTTTGTTTTATAGTAGGTTCAAATTTCTGAATCAATTTAGTATGAGATGTATACAAAAACAAAGAAATCAGGATAGGGCAAATACATTTTAACAGCATGACTGTATTGTCTTCCCTTCTTCTCCACTGTAATCTGGTGTTTTATGTACTTTTGTTAAATTCTAGGAGGAGCTCAATACAGCACTGAAGTCCTTACAAGAGAAACTTCAACACAAGAAAAACATTAAAGGAGAGTTTGAGAAAACAGTTCAACACATCGAGGTGAGGAAACAGAATCAAGGGTCATTTTCATCACAGCTGTAGGATCACTTTATACAGTTATGATCTGATATATTTAATATATTTGATTCCGGTTTATTATTTCTGTAAATGATGAGCAGCGATCTGCTTCTGGATCCATTAAATGTTGTGTATCTGAGTTTATCTCTGATATGAATGATGTTTAGTGTTGAGATGTGTTGATTGAGATGATTGAAGTGAATGTGATTTGATTTCAGTCTCAAGCTGAGCACACAGAGTGTCAGATTAAACAGCAGTTTGAGAAGCTTCATCAGTTTCTCAGAGATGAAAAAGAAGCTACAATCACTGCACTGAGGGAGGAAGAGGAGCAGAAGAAGCGGATGATGAAGGAGAAGCTGGAGGAGATGAACAGACACATCTCAGCTCTTTCACACACAATCAAAGACATGGAGGAGATGATGAAAGCCAATGACGTCTGCTTTCTGAAGGTCTGATTTCAGATCATTGGTTGATCATTGGTTCATTGATTGAGTTCTTGATGATAAATGGTGTGTTTGTTCTGCAGGAGTTTCCAGTCTCAATGGAAAGGTGAGTGATCTGCTCCTATCTCTGGTCTCTCTGGTTCTGATCCAAAGCCACTGCAGTTCTGACTCCTGAATGTTCTTCCAGAGTTCAGAGCTCACAGTCAGATCCACAGATGGCTTCTGGAGCTTTGATTCATGTGCCACGTTACTTGGGCAACCTGCCGTTCAGAGTCTGGAAGAAGATGCAGGACATCGTCCAAAACAGTGAGTCTGACGGCAGAAGATCTGTGCTCTTACACATACACTGGAAATGATGGATGGGTGGATAATTAAAGGTGCTTCATGACACAAACTGATGGATGGATGGATAGATCGCAAACGCCTTTAGATTAGACTGACCAAATATGATGTTGATCTGATAAAATCTCTAGGAGGAGTTCGTTAAAGTACAACATGTAAATGGCAAAAACTGCAAACATTTTACAGAGAAAATTCAAAATATCTCACTTCCTGTTGGGTTTTCAGATTTTGCACCCATGGACTTTTTTGTAGGTATTGGGCTGTTACATGTGTCTACTGAATTTCATACCTGTACGTGAAACGTAGTGAAACTGAAATTTTGTAAGTGGCGCTATCGAGCCATTTTGCCACACCTAATTTTAAAACTCATGTCAGATGTAAATTTTCACCACTTCTGACGCGCATGCAAAGTTTCATGAGTTTTCGAGCATGTTTAAGCCCTCAAAAATCTGATAAATTTCAGAGAAGAAGAATAATAGACCAAGCAATTACAATAGGGTTTTCACACCATCTGTGCTTGCGCTACGTTTCACATACAAGTATGAAATTTGGTAGTCACGTCACACTACATGTCAATATTCAGTTATAGTAATAGTGCCACCTGTGGGCAACAGGAAATGTCATGTTTTACACTGTGATTACCTCCTTATAGAGATTTAATCAGATCAACATCATATTTGGTCTGTCTAATCTTAAGGCCAATTAGTGATGTTAAATTGCAAAGATCTTGAGGGGCGTGTCCGTAGCGGCCTGACAAAGTCTGATGTTTTGCCATGTCACAAGAGGTTTTTGCCCCAAACTTCACGTGTGATAAGAGTCCTGGCCTGAAGACAGCTACATGCCAATATTCAGTTAGTCATAGCGCCACCTGCTGGCAACAGGAAATGGCATGCTTTACACTGTAATTCACTCCCAGAAACACATTTCAATATGCCACGAAGTACCAAACATGCTAGAACACTTAGCTAAGTGCTAATGTGTGCAATTAACGCCATGAAACAGGAAGTTGTTTGTTTTAGTAGCCTAGGCTAAATAGTTTACCAATTATATTTAAAAATATCCTTAGTCCTCCAAGGTTTATAATGGTTGTGAATGGCTGCCCAAATTTTGAAGACAAAAAAAAACAAAACATGCATCATCCATTAAAAAATAATAATAATAATCTATAACTCGTAGTACGTCATGTCATTGTGTAGTTAACGGAAGTTAACGTTTTTCAGACATAGGTCGGATGTTTATGGCTGTCGCGTTGGAAGCTTGTTATTTTAGTTTATAAAGTTTTAAATAAGGATATTTGTCGTACACAAATGCATCGATTCACTTCAGAAGGCCTTTATTAACCCCCTGGAGTCATATGGATTAATTTTTTCATGGATGGATGCTCTTTTTTTTGTTTTCAAAATTTGGGCAGTCACAAGCATTATAAACCTTGAAGGACTAAGGATATTTTTAAATATATCTCTGATTGTGTTTGTCTGAAAGAAGATAGTCTTATACAACTAGAAATAAATATACAACATGGAATAAATTTCATTTTTGGGTAAACTATCCCTTTAATCAACCAAGTCAGTGTAACGGTGAAGGGATAGATCAAATAGGCCAATTCTTTGCCCAACCACCAGCTGGTAGCAGGAAGTGTGGCAAATACAAATAACTGACATTGTCCTCCTATATTTATATACTTAAATGCATATTGCCCACTGTAATGAGGAGGCGGAAGCCGAGTTGGAATCCATGTGCTGAAGTTTATTAGGAACAGTCCAAAAGAAGCGTGAAGCCAGGCAAAGGGTCAAAACCACAAAAACAGTCCAACAGGCAAACAGGTTAAAGGGGTAATCCAAAGGCTGGTGTCGTAAAGGCAGGCAAGATGGTCAAACACAAAAACAATCCAAACAGGCGACCAAGTCAAAAATGGAAATCCAATAATCAGTAATCAGAGAAAGCAGGCAAATGGTCATACACAAAGTAAACAGGCAGTAGAACTGGCAATACTTCGCAATACCTGTTTGGTCATGCCATGCTTAAAATGGCTGCCAAACAGGAAGTGACTGTAGAGTGAACAGAGGGAGTGGCACACAGTCAGAATTCAGGTGAGGGCTCCCTCTGCTGGTGTGGCATTACACCCCCCTTGCTCTTTTCTCCTAAAGCCACCGGGTGGTGGTGGCATGGATGCCAGGGCCCTTTCATTGCTGCTTGCAGCTTTAATTGTTATTTTAACTTTCCCTAAGTATCAGTTTCTCTTGATGGACACAAATGTCTAAATCACACATGTAATGTTTGTAGTTTATGCCGTTAAACACCGATGATAAAAATGAAACTATTCAGAGGATCGGAGATGTCTGATGTGTTTGATCAACAGGATGAGTGTCATAATTCATAATAATAAGTGTTGGGTTCACTCTTGATCATTATATGATCATCAGAATTAAAGCATCTGTTGATTTGTGTCTCATCAGGTCCTGTGATTCTGGATCCAAACACTGCAAATCCATGGCTTATCCTGTCTGATGATCTGACCAGTGTGAGAAACTGCAGGAACAAACAACCTCTTCCAGATAATCCAGAGAGATTTGACTTCTATCCCTGTGTTCTGAGTTCAGAGGGTTATAACTCAGGAACACACTGCTGGGATGTGGAGGTTAAACAGAGTCAACGCTGGTGTCTTGGAGTAAATACAGCATCAAACCAGGGGAAGGGGTGTGAATTCTTTAACACTGATGTCTGGAGTGTGGAGTATCATATGTCAGGACGGTATATAGGTTCTGGTTTTCGTGTTAAACGGAAGGTTGATCGTGTGAGAGTTTATCTGGACTATGACAGAGGAACGGTGTCATTCTACGATCCTGTAACTAACACACATCTACACACATTCACAACCACCTTCACTCACACACTCTTTCCATTCTTCTATTGTTTTGACTCTCTGAGGATTATAGTGAATTAGCTCAAATGGTGAGGTATATGGGTCAATGACGTGACGCTCATTTTTTTGTGTCCATATAGTTTAATTCAATTTAAAAGGGTTAAAATTGTAAAATAAATTAGCAAATTAATTGCATACATTCTCTCTTTTGAGGACCAAGTTTAAAATGTATGGTTTTAATGAATTTTGAGAGAATATTTGGGGATTGATTGCAAAAATGTCAATGTGGTGTAACCGTAAAAACTTTGTACCAAATAATTCATCTTGTTTAAAAAAGGTGCAATTCTCAATAAAACCCCATATCAGCTAGCTTGGCATAATCTTACATTAGAACAATTTAATAGTATATAAAAATAAATTGAACACCATTGTTCTGAATATTATAAATAATTTGGGGAATCATAGGAGTCAAGTCAAATTCGTGAAGTGTCAAGGTGGTGTAACCACCATTCAAGGAGCCATTTTTTTAATATTGAGCAAGAAGACCATGTGACAGGAAATTATATCACAGAGAATGACCCCTGGTGAGACTAAGTGCTGCATGCAAAAGTTAGTAACTGTCTTTAAAATATGAGATAATTTGACATTTTTAGGGTATGGTCAGGTATTCTTAGGTATACATGTCAAATGGTATGACCCCACAAATACATTGATAATTCATCATTATTATAAAAATGTGTATTAACTTTAAAAATTACATTTGAAATATTTCCACCAAGGCCATGTGCTTGAATAGGTGTCCATGATAATACCTGTCAAATTTGATTTTAAATTGAAATGTCAAATGGTGTAACCGGTTACACCATTTGACTCCTATTACAAGCCTTTCTTTTAGGGGCCAGTTTAGTCAAATATCACTAGTTTATGATGCTGATTATAGATGTAATATAAACTAACCTACTATTTGGAACTATTTTCAAGTGTTCAATGTAGGGCTGGGCGATATGACGATATTACCACGAAATAAAAAGTCTATCGTTAGAGACTTTGCTATATCGTATATCGCAGCAACATTGCATTGTTGACACTTCAGAGTGATGAAATGTATTAATGAGAATATAAAGAGCAGGACGTGCTTGACGTTAAAAAGAGTTATAAGCACAATATATCCTGAAAAGGAACTCGGTGCAGCGCTCGTTCTGACTGGCACACCGCCAAAGTGCGCGCACAGAACATGCCTCTCTCAAAAGGCGATCGTAAATTAGGGACGTGGTCCAGGGGCGATTCTAGGGTCAGAGCTTTAGGGGTGCTGAGCACCCACTGCCACCACCCACCCTCTTTTCACACAAAAACAAAAAATATGTTACAAAAAGTAAATGTAATATAGGCTACTTAATGCCAATAAGTTAGTATAGGAGTATGAGTAGTTACTGTTTTGCTTGCCACTATTCACTATGTGTCAATTTATTGTTGTTGTTTCCTCACCTGGTTCTTCCTGCATGCTCTCCCTTTCCCTTTCTCCTTCTCCATCTCCTTCTTTCCCTTGGCACTGACAATCATACACAAATATATTATAGGCAGGAGAGTTGAGGTCAGCTTGTCATGTCACAAAAATGTTATGGATGTTAAATGTTAAAGCAGCAGAGGAGAGTACTGCTTCACTCACTGAAGGATCTTCATGCACAGTACAATGCAACAGTCAAGAGACACCTGAAATTGTCATATAGACAATTTGTGAGATACTGCCCCTTTTATGTAACACCAGCAAAAGACACTGACAGAAATACATGTGCTTGCATAGACCATGAGAATGTCGAGCTGCTTGTGGACAGATTGCACCAGAAAGGCATTCTTCTCACAAACAGTATTTCAGAGTTGCTAGCAGTTATTGCATGCAATACTACCACCAAGCATTGCATGTATCGCACCTGTGCTAAGTGCTGCTACAACAAGATTGAGTTTGAAGGACCTCTGGAGGATACTGAAATTACATGGCAGCAGTGGTCCAGAGTAGTCACATCTGAAGAAGAGAACACCTTCACTAACTTTGCAAAAGTCACACAAACCGGAAAGTGTGAAGATCTGTTGGCTTTGCTCAACAAGAAGCTAGACTCTCTAGCTAAGCACCATTTCAATTGGCTCCACCAAGCCAAAACACTCAGAGAGCTGAAAGAAACACTACGTGAGGATGAAGTCTGCATTCATGTAGACTTTTCTGAGAACTATGGCTGTAAGCTCAGCAGTGAAATTCAGGCTTTCCACTTCGGTGGCAGCCGCAAGCAGGTTACAATCCACACCTGTGTGGTGTATACGGCCTCATCATCCTTCTCTTATGCCACTCTATCTCCCTCTCTCCGCCATGATGAACGTGCTGTATGGGCACACATGGAGCCTGTATTGAGGGACGCCATAGCCAAATGTAACACACCGCCTTGTACTCTACATATCATCAGTGATGGACCAGTGACCCAATACAGGAACAAGAAAAATTTTTATCTACTCAGCACAGTGCCTTTTTTATCTGGCTTCCAAAAGGTCACTTGGAACTTTAGTGAGAAATCACATGGGAAAGGAGCTCCTGATGGAGTAGGTGGGGCTGTAAAGCGCATTGCAGATACAGCAGTCCAAAGAGGCACTGAGTTGCAAACAGCTGAGGAACTTTATAAATTCCTGAAGGATCAACACTCTACCATCAAATACTATTGGATATCGGAGGAAGCCATCGCAAAGTATGATGAATCTGTCCCAAAAAATGTCCCAGCTGTGAAAGGTACACTGAAGATTCATCAAGTAACCTCTACAGAACCAGCTGCAATTCAGTGGAGGGAAATTTCATGTTTCTGTGCAAGACCTGGTATCTGCAAGTGCTATGATCCATCTACAGTAGATTTCCGCAACCTATCAGAGAACCTCCCCTCAACAGCTACCAACTGTTTGCCAGATCTGCAAGGCAAGTTCATTCTGGTCAGATATGACAGTAAGCCTTTCGTGGGACAGGTCATCCAGGTGGTGGGTGAAGAAGTAGAAGTGAGCTGCATGCAACAACTGGGTGGGAAGAATGTCTTCCGCTGGCCTCATCCACCTGATCTCCTATTCTACTATGTGTCCGATGTGCTGCACGTAATATCTGAGCCAGAACCTTTGAACTCACGTCATTCAAAACTCATGACTGAGGACTGGAAGCAGTTCCAAGCACACACAGCCTGGAAATCTTCTGTCACACTTACACACTTTTCTGGACAGGAATAAGACTTAAATGGAAAGTCAAAGTACACTCAGGCTCCTAAACACACATTCCCTTTCACCCCATGCCTAATTACACATGCACATACACAACATTTTTGAAGATATGATTTTACCCTGATTTGTTGTTACCAGTTATTGTAATTGTAATTAGAATACAAGATATGAGTTCACTGTGATTTCTTGTTATGAGATATTGTTCCTTAACTCATACAAGACATGAGTTGACTGTTCATCACTCTGATGATTTGTTATCAGATATTGTTTCCTAACTGTAATTACAACACAAGACATGAATTTGTTCATCACTATGATTTCTTGTTGTCAGACAGTTTTTCAGTACCAAAAAAAAAATAAAACCAATTCAGCTGAACTTGTTGACTCTCATGCTTGATTTTCAGTGTCAATTTCTTCAACAAACAATGGATTTTGACTGTAGAAGCAATCTGGTCAGGTGGTGTAACCCATTTGTGTCAATTGGTGTAACCAGTATTTTTCATAAAAATATAATTATATACAGAAAAATTGATGTGGACTAAAATGTATTCACCTAGTTTAGTGTAATAACATAGTTTTTAACAATTTTTACATAATTTGTCAAAGATTATTTAGAAAACAGAGGTGTTTTCAGCATATGTCCCACCAAATCTAGCAAAAACACATTAAAATTTACATTTAGACGTAACTCTAAAAAAATAATTTTTCGTTTGATATTTTAAAATGAAGTATTTATTTCTATGAGAATGTTTACATGCCATCTAGGTGGATAAAATATTTATTATTTTTCATTTTCAGGTACATTCATTCTTAACTTTCGTAAAAAATGGTGTAAATGTCATTTTTATTTACATAAAATCAACACAAATACACTATATACATTTTAACATACCTGACGCATGCTTTTAAAACAAGTTTTAAAAATATTTTTAAATTTATCATCTTGCCGCACCATTTTTGTCACTGACCTATAAACACATTTAAATAAACGTTTATGTAGATAAATGAGTAAACTCCGCTTCTCTGAGTGCGCTCCCGTGGCCAGAGGATGCAAAAACTGGCTGAGATAAGTGCTGGATGTGAGCGCAGCACACACTACAGAACGAGAGAGATGGTAGGCTAACGTTACATCTCAATATTTAAAAAAAGTTGTGAGCTGATCACACTGAGGGATACTAGAAGAACAGTTGGTAAAATCAGTCACATTAATACCAGCTTCAACAAACTATATTATTTGCAATTGTACTCTAGAGTTTGTCATTCCCGATCCCCTGTAATCATAGCTAAAAACAAAATGGTTTTTTTTTTTTTTTTTTTTTTAGAAATAATGGAGTGTTCAGAAAGAACTAAAAGAAGGAAAATATCAGCAAAAGTGGAGGAACATTTACGTCTCCTTGAAAAGGAGTCTATGATTGATGATTTGTTGGCACGTGATTCTGAAAAGGAATACCCACTGGATGATTTAGTGCAGTGGTTCTCAACCGGTGGGGCTCTCCCGGGGGGGCGCGAGTAGGCTACAGGATGGGAGGAAAAAAAACTGAAAAAAAAAATTGCAAATTTTCACTAAACTACTGTCATAAAAAGTTATAGTTTTGTATATACATAACTCCTGAATAAAATTAAAATGTGTTTGGACTGATTTAAAAAAAAGTTTTGAACAAATTTGATTGGTTTGTCGATAGTGAGCGCAAATGCAGGTGATAAGCGGTTTTATTAAGCGATCATTGAGTCGTTCATTCACGATTCGTTCAAACGGCCGATTCATCAAGAATGAGACAGATGTTTGTGAATGGGTCATTGAATCTTTGACTCAAACGATTTGTTCAAAACACTGAATCATTCAAAACACGATTGAGTGTTGCTGTGAGATGCGCTATGTTGTGATCTTTATTTGGATTTATCGGATCTATTTTCGCTGCTAAAATAGACCAAAACAGTCATTATTTCGTCTAAAATGTAAGTGACTTAATATTATTAACTTGTTTGTTGAACTGTCATATCAGTGTCACATTTTCAATCGCGAGGTGATGGTAAATTAAGTGATGGTCAGTTGTCAGCTCTCTTGGTCGTCAGGTCGTGTGATGTATGTTGCTGAACTGTATTCAAATGTTATAAATATAAAAACACCACATTTTGAAATTTAACTGCAGTATGTCAGTTGAGTTTATTTGTGTGTGCTGCGCTCATAGACTTTAGAAAACGGCGCTCATTTGTTTGATTTCTCCTCGAGAAGCTGCGCAAGCCTCAAAAGTTTAAGGTCCTTGCACCCTGACTGAGTCCGAAACTGTCGTATTCGTTTTTTCATATTCGTCATTTGGTGGCTCTCAATTGTCAAAAACACCCCTCAAAATATTTGCTACGGATGCGAAAAATGCAGAAAATCAAACCATCTGAATTAATTTTCATGACGGACGGAAGTTTCAGAGGCTGCAAACGTATAAAACGTGAGGTTCAGTTTTACGTGAGGTGCAGTTTGGGTTTACAGTCACGGCTGATCTGAGACCTCAGTGTGTCGTGTGTGCTGAGGTGCTGGCAAACGACAGTATGAAGCCCTGCAAATTAAAAAGGCACCTCGAAACAAAGCATGCTGGCATTAAAAATGAACCGCCTGAATATTTTAAAAGAAAGCTTGATGGCCTCCATCAGCAACAGGCAACCATTTCAGTACACAGCACTGTGTCTAAACAGTGTTTGGAGGCATCGTATGTAGTGGCCAAAAGAATCGGTAAACTGGGTAAACCGCATACAATCGCCGAGACTCTCATTTTGCCGGCAGCACAAGACGTGCAGAATAATGATAGGCGATAGTGCAGCAGCCAAACTCAGTGCAATATCCCTGTCCAATGACACAGTCACTAGGAGAATTGTAGACATGTCCAATGATATCAGAGAGCAACTGATAGAGTTCGTAAAAAAGAGTCCTTACTACGCGCTGCAGCTGGACGAATCCACTGATATTGCTGGGCAGGCACAGCTCCTCACCTATGTCAGGTATCTGCGGGACAAGGCGATTGAGGAGGATGTCCTGTTTTGCCGGCCTCTTCAGTCGCACACTACAGGAGAAGCCATTTTCAATGTCCTTGATATTTATAAATGGTTTGGCTTGGGACCGATGCGTTGGCCTATGCACGGATGGTGCGCAGGCAATGACAGGGCGTGAGCGTGGCCTAGCTGCTCGCGTTCAGCAAGTAGCTCCACTTGTGAAATGGACACATTGCGTGATCCTTCGCAAAGCACTAGCTGCTAAAAAAATGCCGGTTCTCTTTGACTCCGTGCTGAACCAATCTGTGAAAATTATAAATCTCATCAAATCTCATCTTGTTTGGGGTCCTCTGCCAGGAGATGGGGTCAGGGCACGAACAGCTGCTTCTGCACACTGAAGTTCGCTGGCTCTCCAGGGGGCGGGTGTTACAGCGGTTGTATGAGCTGCGAGAGGAGGTGAAGTGGTTTTTGACAAATCATATCAGATCTGGCGAAGCATCTGGATGACACTATGTGGCTTGCGTCTCTGTCCTATTTTGTCGATATATTTGACCGCTTGAATGGCCTCAACCTGTCTTTGCAAGGCCGCAAAACTCATATTTTGCTCCTTGCAGACAAAGTGCACGCCTTCACACAAAAACTAGACCTCTGGCATGGCCGCATCAGTCGAGGGAACTGCGACATGTTCCCCAGCCTCGCAGACTTTATCACTGATGCAGGCACGTCACACGATTTCTCCTCCCTATTTCAATCAGCATCTGAGCACCTGTCAGCAATGAGAAAACAATTTGCGACATACTTTAAAGAGGATTATCGCTCTTTTGCGTGGGTTCGAGATCCGTTTGTGTGCACAGCAAACGAGCTATCAATTGATATGCAGGAACAGCTTATTGAGCTGAAGAGTGACAGTAGACTGAAGGAACTCTTCAGCTCCTGTCCTCTTTTGTCATTCTGGGCAGCATTGATGCAGGAATACCCTCAACTCTGTGACGTTGCCTTGAAGATTCTCCTTCCTTTCGCGTCGACATGTTTGTGTGAGGCAGGATTCTGAGAACCCGATTTATAGAACGGTCTGTCTATACATTAATGCAGGAAAGTCTGTGTTCTGTGGGGAAAATGCAGGAAAGATGCACGTTTCTGTGTCTCTTCTCTCAATGTGGCAACCACATTCTTTAGCGCAATAAAACTTGTAACAGAGAACTTCTCGGGGGATGGGGGACAGGCCCCAGAGTGCTTTAAACAAGTTTTGGTTACCTATAACAAATAATTGTGTCCGATTTTTCTCAGTCGTTACATAGAGCACGGCTGAACCTCTGACTCTATTAACCAAAACTCTACCTCGAGACTCAGGGAATAAGAAAACTGGGCGCGGATGTGGGGCACTGAGCACCCACCGGCAGAAACATATATCGGTGCCTATGGGCTTAATCATTAAATTTGTAGTTGCTAACAACGTTACCCCGTTTGCACAGGTAGCGTGCCTTGCAACCATGGAGACATTTGTGAGAGGCGCACCCATGGTACGGCAGCAAAGTTCCTTGATTATTACGCCAGAATGAGAGTATGGTTCCTAACCATATCGGCCTAGAAAGTCACAAATTTTCATTTTCTGTCGGTCTTAGTACACAATGTAACTAGGTACAATGTGTGTTTATGATAGCTAAGTCCTCTAAAGGAGGGAGAGCGTTTTCACATTTGGCTCATAAACTCTGGAATAGCCTTCCTGATAATGTTCAGGACTCAGACTCGCTCACCCAGTTTAAATCTAGATTAAAGACGCATCTCTTTAGCCAAGCATTCACATAATGCATCTCAGATCAGATCAATTGCACATGACTATCTTTGCTTAATGTTATGAACAGCAGCTATGCTAATTATTCTCCATTTGCTTTTCTGTTTTACCTCGGGACTCTAGAGAGTACATCAGCTTCAGTTTGGATCCAGCCTCTTAAGAAGACCTCAGATGACCAACACCTTTGAAGAGACGGCGCCAACTCCTGCGAGGACTTCAGAAGACGCAATCATCTGGATCAACACGCACATTCCTAAATTTCTATACATCCTAATTATGTAATTCATTTTTCCAGAAGCTCATTGCTTTTACCTTCAGTTAAACTTCTAACAGTGATTGTAAATTAATTGCCTAAATTATTACATTATTAGCTAACTGCATTCTCCAAATTGTAATGTTGACATGCATTCTCTGTAAAGCTGCTTTGAAACGATATGTATTGTGAAAAGCGCTATACAAATAAATGTGAATTGAATTGAATTGTGTTATTTTGCGGCACATTTGCATCATCCACGTGACAGTGAACATGAACAATAGTTTTTAAACATTGCATTGTTATTTTACTTTGATTATGTTTCTAACATGTAGGGCTGTGAATCTTTGGGTTGACAGTGAATTTATTTGATTATTGATTCAAAAGTTACTTTTAAAAATGCATTACAATATTGTTACTCCCTAAAAAAACGAACTAATTGCATTATTACTTACTTTTAATGAAAAGTAATGGGTCACATTACTTTTGCGTCACTTTTACTCACCTGGGCTTCACTTACTTGTGTTTTTTTAAATAACAAAAGTTCTACAGTTCTTAAAAGATTATTATTGTGTGCATAAAGATAAAAATGCTTTGGTGGAATCCGGCTTGTCCCGTAGAAGGTCTCCTCGTGCATTAGCAGATCTGTTTCCTCACTAGAAGTGTTCAGTTTTCCACCTGCAAATTCTGCCATGTAAATAGCGAGTCCGCCATGGCGCAAGTGCAACTGGCTTTTAAAGGGAATAGGAGATGAAGCTCTGATTGGTTTATTGCATGTTACACCCAAAACACACCCATGACTCATTAAGAGAATAGGGACAACCCTTTTAAACCATGCATTTGGTGCGCCGACCATTTTTCTTGTCGTTAAACTAGCAAAAGTGGATTCAGACATGCCCTAAGTGCACTTGCGCCATGTGCTTTAGACCATGTGCTTAGGTCATTAAAATACGGCCCCAAAAGTGAAATGCATAAGCCTCAGGCTGAAAGAAATGCATACCTGTACAGTAGAGGGTGCAGCTCTTTCAGCTGTGCCGCCGTCGTGAATTGAAGAATCCAGACGCAGTAAAAAGTTCAACAGTCTTACGTTAGCAATAAAAATGTCATGTGTCAGTAAAAATGACTGTTAAAAACACTCCTGATGTATTGCACTGATATGTACATTTCTTCAACTCTTTTTTTCAGGCTTGTTTTAAATACTACTGTCGATCATCCTGGCATCGGCAGCACTCTCTGGTTGTGAGGAGTAACAAACATCAGCCTCTCATGCACAACCAGACGGGCCTGAAAAACAAATAAACCCAGCATCACTGCCGATTTATTTATACTGTATATATAATCATAAAATTTGTGGGTTTTTTTTTTTTTGTTATTTTAATTTATAGCAGAACGTAGAATTCCCTGACAATATCACAAACCTACACTTTAATGTTTAATTGACCCACTGCAATCAGGCCCTTTAGACTTTCAACAAATGTCAAACCAGCAACCCGCTCACCTTGACCCAAATTCCATCACTCAAACATTCCTTCTTTTCTTTAAAGGTTTCAGTCTTGTGCAACTCTTTGTGTGTACCTGCGAAGAAACCACACATTGACATCATTAAATGATGTTCTGATGTGATTTTCTGCATGGTGCCAATAAAAAGCTCCAAACACAACATGTCTATTACTTAATAAAACAAAGTGCAGTTGAGGATGACCTGCAAATGAACCTATGCTTTTAACTGAAAAAAGAAAAAAAAAAAAAAAAAAAAATTAAAATAATAATAATAAAGTTTCATATATGAGAATATATATATATAGAGAGAGAAGAGTTTGGTTCCAAAACGCTATAAATCCATTTTTATTAACTTTCACAAAGCATCTTTTGGTTATTAAAAAAAACTAAAACAGACAACAACAACAACAAAAAACACATTAAAATCTACATTTTGATTTTAAAAGGTTTATTATAAAAACGGATTTTTTCCCCAAAATGCAATAAATACACAACACTTTTTTTCAAAATGCAATTAATCCATCAATATAAAAGTTATTTTTCATATTGAAAATACACAACAAAGTTGATTCACGTATATGACAGCCTCTGAACTTTGTCAATACTAATCTTATGTAAAGGCATTTGACTAAAAATAGCCTACATTCAGCCGTCGCTCCCAAAATGAATTCAGCGAGTTATCTTGTTAATGTAATAAATGAATTATTTGTCATTACCGATTAAAGAGTATCTGGCGCCACCGCACGGTTAAAATAAACACATTTACAGAGTACATTGGTATTAAAAACGGCTTTTAAAAACTGTTCATGATTCAGTTTTGGGGACCATGACAGAAGTTTGATGCTGTCATGGAACAAGCAACAGCTTGACCGAGTGCCTCATCTTCTTAATCTCCTCACGTAATGATTACATTTCGATGACTTACGTTTCGTCCCCACTGCAGAAACCACCACAGGTTCATCAATGCCGTCAAAATTATTAATTCCTCTGTTTTTGTTGATCACAAAGCACAAAGTAGATAAGGAAAACAAGGATGCCGGCTGTATTCAGAGTGCCTCCATTACTGTTTAGTGTGTGGAATGAAGCGCTGTGATTGGTTGAGTGGATATATTGCAGAGAAAGGAGGCTGGCGTTTGTCGCGTTTTGGAAAGAAAGGGAGAAAACATGACAGAATAACACGACAGAAATCGCATTTTGTGTAAAATTAATAAATGACTTTTCAATACTGATCAGATACAATACTGATTTTGGCGGATTTTTTTTGTTTTTTTTTTAAATGTTGTTTATCGTATTTTAAAACCAAACTCTTCATATACTTTTTTCAGGATTCTTTGAATAAAACGTTAAAAATAATACTGTGTGGTCCTATTAAGCCTGTCTCACGCTATTCCTATGATAATCCCATTGTCCGGCAATCATTACGAATTTGGTCCCAATTTCGAAATCTTTTAGTCTTCAGCGGTTGCCATTGGTTTCACCTATTAATCGTAACCCTGTGTATCATCACTTCATCATAAAGCATTTAATATTTGGCAGAGAGCAGGGATTTCAGTTGTCAATGATATCTACATTGATAATATTTTCCCAGTTAACACAAAAATTCTGTTTCTAGTCCTCATTTTTTTAGATAGCCTAGCTACTTGCAGCTCCGAAACTTTGTTAAAAACTCATTCCCAGACTTTCCGAATCTTCCACCAAAATCTCATCTAGATCAAATTCTTGAAGTACCTCCAGATAATAAACTTTATACAGGCTGATTTCCTTTTTTTACTACCTCTCTTTCCCTTATTGAATAACAGTGGGTGTCAGACATTTGCCTCACATTTGGAGATGAAACCTGGAACCAGATTTTGTCCCATGTTCATACTATCTGTGCGCAACACTGTCTCATCCAATTAAAATTTGTTCATCGAATTTACTGGACAAAAGTGAGGTTGGCACAAATTAAGCATGGTTTTGATCATGTGATCGCTGCAATCAAGCCCCTGCTGGTTTAATATAAATGTTTTGGCTATGCCCATCCATAACTTCTTTTTGGTTATCAATTTTTAAATGTTTTTTTTTGTCACATGTGACAAAGACCCGTGTTGAGTCTTGTCCTTTGGTTGCGCTTTTTGGACTCCCTCCGGATGTTACAGGTGTACCCGGTTGTAAGGCAAGAGCTAAAAGCTGCCACCAAATCCAGAGCAGAACCAGATCAGAGCCACACTGCTGAAAGGAAGAGGATGCTTTTATGGAGAACGAGAAACACCTGCGCGGGTGTTCCCAATCAAGCCACAATCATCCAGACACCTGCAAAACAAAGACAATACACAGACGCACACCAGATAATGACCAACAGGGATGTCACAACCATATATGACAGAAATATTTATATTCAATGCAAAAGATCTCCATGTGGATCATACTAGCTGTTGTCAGGCTCCTTGTACATACAAAAATCTCACTGGATTATTACAATTAATGGCAAAATGAATGTTTGGAAATGTAATCTGAAATCTTCTACTGACACACATAGGGTGACCATACGTCCGGATTTTGGTTGGACAGTCCGGATTTTAAGCCCCCTGTCCGGGGTCCGGCGCAACCTCAAGCCGGACAATCATTTGTCTGTACTCTCATTGTAGCCTCCACGTGCTGGCTACGTCATATCATCACGTTAACATGCCGAAAAGTCAGACCTCGTTTAATACGGAATGGACAAAAGAGCACGAATTTATAGCAAAGAGCAGTAGAGACGATTTTCATGGAATTTGCACACTGTCACTGTGAAGTGGACGTTAGTAGTCAAGGGAAAGCCGCCACTGACCGACATGCCAGCATGGAAAAACATAAAAGTAACTGACAAGCTGCAGGTACATCTTCCCTGAGGTCATTTTTTCGAGAAGCAACATCACCTCAGGATGACAAAATCTCCGCTGCAGAGCTAAAGCCTATCCTGCAGTCAAGCATCACCAGTCATACAGGAGTGTAGACTGTGGAGTGAAAGCTGACAGAGAGATCTTTAGTGACTCATCTACAGCTAAGGGGATGACCTGTGGGAAAACATAAGCTAAGGCTTTGTGTGAGAATGTCCTAGCGCCCTACTCTGTACATATACATTCAGATTACATCAAATTAAACAATCTGCCTATTTCAGTGGCAACGGATGCATCAAACAAAGGTACGACCAAGTGTTTCCCGACTGTACTGAGATATTTGCACTTTGAGGAAGGTATGTAACATGCACTGTTAGAATTTTATAGGGACAGCAACTAAACTTCAGAGGCTATAACAAACCAGCTGCTGGCTAAACTGGAGATGTCTGGTCTTGATGTGAAAAACATGTCTGCATATGCAGCAGACAATGCCAGTTTCAACCATGGAAAACACAACAGTGTTTATCAGAAATCACCTATATATCGGCACCGTTTATCTCATTTTCAAAATCCCTTCTGTTCTTGCTGTAGGATAAAATAGGATAAAACTAAAACTATCACTAGGCCTAGGCTACTACAGCAATATAGGCCTAAGCTTAATTCTGCATTGCCTTGTATTTTTAACCTAACAATATTGTAAATAGGCCTAACAGAAAAGGTTCAAGTCAAGACATCAATTTACTGTACAAAAGTAATCACTACTCAATGGAAATATAAATATCAATTTTATACTTCCATTAAGTTATAGGTTATAGCCTATTCTGTTTTTGTTAAGTAGCCTACGTTGGCGAGGCTGCTCTACATTCATTTTGTGGTCAAAACCTAATTTAGTGCTTTCTGATCCATGTCAGAACGTTGTTAATCTCATCACGGCGCTCCGCGCAGAAACCGCTCTATCTTGCGTGCCGCGTGTAGTTTGAATTCTCCGCTGTAATCAAGGGCTGAATCCGAAATCGCCCCATATAACCTCAAATAGGGCATTATTTGAGGCGACAGCCATTTGTAGTGGTGTCCGAAACCATAGTGGACGTTACTGAGTGCACTCATTCAATCTCACATTGCACCGCAATAACGAGTGTACAGCCCATGTACACACAACGGCTGTCCGAATTCACTCACTCGTTTTCATTCACTCCTTCAAGTGAACAATATAAGTGGATAACGTAGGGAATAGTGAATGAGGCTTTAGGGGGTGATTTCGGACTTATCATAGGCTTTGAAGTTGATGCGATCTCAGCTGTGCTCTCACTACAGTGCAACAGTGAAACGGGACCCTCCCAAACAGTGACGGGCTGCGCCGCGTTCCGCGTTTGTAGTGTCTGTTCTCTTACTGAACCTACCTCAAGCCATAATGATTTTAGGCTGCCTAAACACGTAATAACATATTGCGAACAGACTGAATGATGGCACTTATGTTAAAATTAATTTTAATGTGTCTGTTATATGCCACACAAGTCTAGTGTGCGTGTGAGACAATGTCTGAGCTGATTGACAGCTTTTAGGTGCGTTATTGGAAGCGTGCGCCACCCGCTGATTACAAGTGGGGAATTTTTTTAAGACGATAATCGCACAACCTATTCGATATTCTATAATTAAATCAACTAATCGAACATTCGAAAATCTTGACACATCCCTAATTTAAAGGTGCATTTAAAATGTTTTTGTTCCTGTTGAAAGCGTCCAGATATGTAGAAAAAGAAAAACTTCTATGTTCTCTTGGATTATTTTTTTTTTCCTAAACATGTACTTGGCTCACACCCTCATGGACCTGTGCCACCTTTACACACAATGTCAAACCAGGGAGATTGTTGCTCACTGACAGAATCTTTCCACTGGGAAAAGGCATTTCAGGACAGGCCTGTTCAGGGCTGCTTCAATAGAATATTTGCAATAATCATGGACAATCAATAAACCTAATGGCACCATTCATATTAAGTAAGAAAACTCACCAATCTCTGTAGAGCTGGGCCATTTGACGGTTCCTTAAAAAACATTTCAAATGCCTCCACTGCCTCCAATTGTTCCAGGGGAAAATGGATATTGTTGGGCATCTCAACATCTGGCCCCGGGGTGCTGTTCAGCCTGCTGCTGAGGTAGTTCACCTTTGCCACAAGCTGGTCTTGTTGCTGTTTAATGGTTTCCAGCAGGCGCAGGGATGTGGACCTCAGCCGCTGTTGACACAATAAAATACAGCTAAAATATAGTGTATAAAATATATCACGTTACAGTGTTTATCCTCATTACTCATAATACTGACATTAGTTATTGACATTAGTTCATGACAAAAGTTATTGACAAAGTTTTGTTGTGGCACAGAATGACCCTCCAGTATTTGTCAGTTATTGCTCACCCGAGCAGGGAATGGTATCGGTCATTCTTCCCCCTCGCCATGTTGGTCTGTAGGTCAGGCCTGAACAGGGCTCCTCTGTTTGCCGCATGTTGAGGGCTGGTGCGGGGGGTGGAGGGAGTTGTGGAGGGCCTGCAGTTCCTGGCCCATAGTGAGGTGGGCGGTGTGCGAGAGGGTGAATTTTGTTTATTAAATGGTAGTCGTCTGTTAACCATGACCGATAATAAACATGGGGCCTTTCTAGTTACTCTCCTGCCTGGCACTCGGCGAGATGGTGGAGCTGGAGGAATGGATACAAGGAGAGGGGAATATCTTTAGTACTAAGAATGTTAACCATATCTCTAAAATAATATTATGATTTGTTATTTTGATGTTAAGAGATTATTTCTTACTCTGCCAGTGCAATTGGCTTGAGCTTGAGGCTTCAACTGATACACCAGGCAAGTTGAAAGGTCGTGGCGACCTCAGAGATGCAAAGTCACCATTTTCTGGCACTTCTTCACTCTCATCAGAGTCCCCGAAACGATGGCTGTTAAGTAACCATATCTTTATGGTTACTGCAATCCCAAAATTGCCAAATATACATATAGTGCAAGCATCTCTGGTCTATTTTTGAATGCTACAGGAAATAACCTTCATATTACTGTAGAAACATAACAAAAACAAGATAGAACACACTTACACTGGCTTCCTGACTCTTTTCTCTGGCAGCTCACCCTCCTGCTCTGCATCAGACTGTAGCTCAGAGGTGTTGCAGCCGGTCTGATATTGATTCATAAGCCTAACGGCGTCTTTGTAGTTGTCTGAAAAAATAACATGAGTTTCATTGCACAATTTCATGTGCATTTTCAGAACATTTTCAGAATGAATAGGTTATTCCAAACAGAAGGAGAACCAACCATGAAATTATTTTTAAACAAGAATTTAATGAATTGGCATACCACAAGTTCTGACGACCTTTACGTCATATCTTGGCCAGTTTGGCTCATGCTTCTCCTCGTTAGCAGCTGCCCTTTTCACACGTTCAGTGCTCTTAAAGTTGGGCCAGTACACCATCCCGTCATCATACCAGTCAATTGGCACAACAGCAATGTCCTCGCTTGCTTGAAATTCAATTAGATGAAAAGGCATCCTTAATGTAAAAAGAAAGAAAAGGGGTATTTATTCCTCATACTTTTTTTGATAACATGGACTAAATCATGCACAAGTGTACAGTGTATACAAATAAGCAAGTAAGATGGGCTGAAAGTTAACCTGAATGGTGCCCCAAGATGGGAAGAAGTATAAGGAAGGAAAAAAGCTCAACCGTAAAGTAGGGTACTATTGCAATTTTTTGGCAGAATGTGTTGGGGTGTTGCTTTATAATCTCACAAAAATCATTGCATAATGCTAATAATATAGTGGACTGTGTACAGTCCATGGTATTGAGAAAGGTGGGATATGTATCAATGCATGTTAAATTCAGCATAAAATATCATTTCCCCTGGAATTTTGAGGGATAATATGTCATCATATTTTGAAAACATGAAATTATGGGTGTAGTGTATGGAAAAATACCAACTTTTGTGAAATACTTACAGCAAATTTTTATCCAGAGTAATAGAAGTCATAGTCAAAAGTCAGTAGTCAACTATATTATTAGAGTTTTTAACTTGAACTGATTGTTTAAACTGATTGATTGATTGATTGAACTGATTTTTTTTTTTTTTTCCATTTAGTGGAGGAGGGGTATGGCCACGAAACCATCCCTGTACGGCAAGGCTACACATTTCTGTCACAGCGCTGACACCTCAACCGACTTCAGCTCGTCAGATGCATCATTTACAACAAATATGTTCATTCTGTCGGAGTTGAAGGGGTAGGTATAGAATGGAGCCTGTCGGGAAAATTCAGTGTAAATAGCGTACACACCATTATCATTTTGGATAATGTTTTTGATAAGGCAGACTTTATCCCCCACCAGAAACATGTTGTCCCCCGTTGTTAATTTGACGGTCCACCTTTCACGTCGCATTTCCCCATATTGCGAATTAACTCCCATGCCAACAACAATTAGGCCCACAAAATGCTCCCTTTTCAGTGTAATGTCTGCATCAGCAACCAGTTTGGTAGCTGTAACTTCCGAAAGGCGCCGAATGAGCTGAGCTAGAGGGAACTCAGGTTTTCTAATGAGTTTTTTTATTTTCCCGAGGTGGTTCTCATATGGGAATGCTGAAAAAGAGTCCAGACAGCCATGCCTCTTCACCTCGTCTGCCAGGTGGACCAGACAGTGGACATTGTACACAATCTGGTCTGTCCCATACAGCTCACCAAAATGGTCCAGCATAGTCAGCAAGGTTGCGATGTTCAGGGCTTACCAACATGGATATAGCATTTGACAGGAGCATGAAATTGTAGTACATGTTCCGGTCCAGGAATCCCACCAGCACCACAGGGCCAGTGTACAGTAAGAACTGCCGGAATTCAGTCGCCTTCCAACGGTCCAACTCCCTAAGCGACCGTGATCTCCGGGCAAACTCAATTGGCACGTAGGGCCTTATTGACTGGAGTTTGCCTGACATCCTGTCTACTATTAATGCCGGCAGTCTTACGGTTAACGGACCCCGGAGCCAGGTCTGGAGCAGTTTCCTTACAACGCCCAAACACACTAGATGCATATAATCCGAGGGAAACTGCGATACCATGCCAACCTTGACGTTTTTAAATGGATGTGGCCCCTCGTGGTGGTGTAGTTCATCAACCATCAGGTTGAATGAGACATCAGTTCTCTGGGGACACTCTGGTCCAGGGAACGTCATACGCTGGCTCTGGTATTGCCCTGGGTGTAGGCACTTATCGCACCCATGGTAAGCATTATGGGCCTTTGTTTTTTTTCACAAAGGCCCGTGCAGGGGCATCACAGACTACTGTGTGAAGCTCAATTTTAAGGTTCTTATCTCCAAAGCAAAACCCAGCCTCTAGCTCCTGTAGTTCATTGACAAAATCAGATAGGAACTCTGTGGCCGAACTAGGTTTTTTTGGTCCACAGTACGCCCCAATGACCACAGGTTCCTTCATGGGGATGGTAACCAGTAAGCCAAGGATGGGCCACAGCTGTACAGTGGAACTTTTAAATAAAGGTAGACCATTTATATTAATCTGCAGCCCCAATGTCATGCCCTCTGCCAGTGTTTTGGCATATTTGCTTATAGTGGCCTTCAAGGAGGAAAGGATGCCAAAGTGATGGTAGTTCCCCCCAGCCTTCTCCTGAATAGCATAATGCGTTTTTGTCTTGAGAAGTGTCCTACCATCCTTTGGCAGATTGGGATGGGTTACATTGAGTATACTCAACAGTGCAGTCAGGGCAACGATGGAGATGCCAAAACTCACTGCCCAGTTGGCAATGTTATCGGAAAGTGATGTTAGGTCATCATCATTTTCAGAATCCGAACCTGATGTCCCATCCCCATCACACAAATCACAATACACATCATCAAAATCTGCCTCCAATTCCATGTCCTCTTCAGTAACAACTTGCACCTCTGGCATTGCATGTGCAGCTGAAGAGGGTGGGACAGTGTTCTCAGAAAGAACTCTGTCATCTGCCCCTATTCCTGTCATGTCCATATCAGTCATGTCTGTCCTAATTTGATGAAGCCTCTTTTGAACGTCTACACGTGTCCTTCATCTTAAGGTTGATAAGGAGACAGGTCCAGTCTTTCTATTCATCTTTGTTCTAAAAGACATTTCAGGAAGGCAGGTTGCAATCAGGTGTGTAAAACTGATCATTGTTTCTAATGTTTTATTTAAATAAATACATTGTTGAATGGTGGTGTTGTCTGTTTCATTGCACGCACACACACACACACACACGTGCGCTTGACGCGCTACATGTTAACAATATTCTTTGTTGTATTTTCTTGTCAAAATACCAGAGTTCACTTGGAATTATTCAGCTTTTAAGAACAAGCAGAAGATATGCCTTTTTTTTTTTCGGTAGTGGGCGAAGCTAATGCGCAAATGGCAATCTCATTGGCTGGCGCTCATGTTTTCCTGTCCCTGTTTTGATTTCAACAAATCAGTTTGAGCGAATGCAGTCAACGTGATTAATATTCATGAACCCAGCAGCTCATCAATCCTTAGTGTGTTGTATATTGTTACTAGTAGTACAATTAGTATTATTATTATTATTATCTTTTAATATTATAATATAATTACTATTACCTATTTTTTTACAGAAACACCAACAATATTTTAAGCACCACCACCAGTCCAAAGTTTAAATGACAAATATGCATTCATACATGGTTACCAACAGTTTTAGTTCTAATTACTAAAGTTCCATCATTAAATAGTGCTTGATTATCATAATATCATAACAGTCTAATGCTTGATTGACTGATGTTAAGCGTGTATGTTCAGATATTTGAAAAGCTGTGCCATTTTATATTGATGAATTTGGTGGAATTTTTATATAGGCCACACACACACAAGTAAGTATATCAGTCTGGCAACTAAACAAAAACATTTACTAGCCAATGGCGATTCTACAGGTGCTGGTCATATAATTAGAATATCATGAAAAAGTTCATTTTTTTATTGTAATTTATTTTAAAAATGAAAATTTCATATATTCTAGATTCCCAACATGTAAAGTAAAACATTTCAAAAGTTGTTTTTTTTTTTTAATTTGTTGATTAGAGCGTACAGCTAATGAAAGTCCAAAATCCAGTATCTCAAAATATTAGAATATTTACATTTGAGTTTCATTAAATGACCATCCCTACAGTATAAATTCCGGGTATCTTTTGTTCTTTGAAACCACACTAATGGGGAAGACTGCTGACTTGGCAATGGTCCAGGAGACAATCATTGACACCCTCCACAAAGAGAGTAAGTCACAGAAGGTCATTACTGAATGGGGTGGCTGTTTACAGAGTGAAATATCAAAGCATATTAAATGCAAAGTTGACTGGAAGGAAGAAATTGGGTAGGCAAAGGTGCACAAGCAACAGGGATGACCGCAAGCTTGAGAATACTGTCAAGTAAAGCCGATTCAAACACTTGGGAGAGCTTCACAATGAGTAGAATGAAGCCGGAGTCAGCACATCAAGAGTCACCACACTCAGACATCTTCAGGAAAAAGGACTACCAAGCCACTTCTGAACCAGAGACAACGTCAGAAGCATCTTACCTGGGCTAAGGAGAAAAAGAACTGGACAGTGAACAGTGGTCGAAAGTCCTCTTTTCAGATAAAAGTAAATTTTGCATTTCATGTTGAAATCATGGTCCCAGAGTCTGAAGGAAGACTGGAGAGGCACAGAATCCAAGCTGCTTGAAGTCTAGTGTGAAGTTTCTGAAGTCAGTAATGATTTGGGGGGGCTGTGATGTCTGCTGGTGTTGGTCCATTGTGTTTTATCAAGTGCAAAGTCAATGCAGCCATCTTCCAGGAGATTTTGGAGCACTTTATGCTTCCATCTGCTGACAAGCTTTATGGAGATGCTGATTTCCTTTTCCAGCAGGACTTTAGCACCTGCCCACAGTGCAAAAACCACTTCCAAGTGGTTTGCTGACCATGATATTACTGTGCTTTATTGGCCAGCCAACATGCCTGACCTGAATCTATGGGATATTTTCAAGAGAAAGATGAGAAACAGTCGATCCAACAATATACAGATGATCTGAAGGCTCAATAGTGCCTCAGCAGTGCCACAGGCTGATCACTTCCATGCCACACTTCACTGATGCAGTAATTTGTGCTAGGAGCAAGTCATTTGCTGTAATATGTCCTGCCGATCAAGTATTGAGTGCACAAAAGAACATACTTTAAAGAACTTGAACTTTTCTGTTTTGCAAATTCATTTTTTGATTGATCTTAGGAAATATTCTAATATTTTGAAATACTGGATTTTGGACTTTCATGAGCTGTACGCTCTAATCATCAAAATTTAAAAAAAAAAAAAACTTTTGAAATGTTTTACTTTACATGTAGGGAATCTAGAATATATGAAAGTTTCATTTTTAAAAATAATAAATAACTAATTATATGACCAGCACCTGTATATAATGATCAAACCTGAACTTTCAGTGAAGATTCAAGGTGGACTTTGCTGTAAAAACCACATCATAAGACACACTTCAGCTGGATCACTAATGGCTCATTGGTGCTTGTGGCTATAAATGCTGTGCTCCCAATACCCTAATCCTTGATATTTTGAATTTCTTTTTTCTACTAGTGCTGTCCACATGGACATTTATAACTATTCCAAAAAGTATAGTCTGGACCTCCTCTGGAAATGAAATATGGAGGCTGGACCTCATGGAAATTTAACTGAGTACCCCTGATATACAGTGAAACACTGTAAATTGTTTAACAAGTGCAAGCAATGCATTGATGTACAAGTCCCAATGAAAAACAATAAAAAGACATTCCCAAAAGAAGTCTGTATGATGTTGATTGAAATGATAATTTTTTTGTATATATAATTTTGCTTCTCATTTTTGTTATCGGTAATGATTTAACATTATATCACTTGATGAAATATGCAGTTATAAGTTGTGAAGTATATTGGCATCAATATGCCATCCCATAATACCTGAAACAATGTCACCATATTTTTTATGATGAATTCTTAGCAACCACAACAGCTGCTAGATGAGCACAAAAACATTTTTACAGTCACCATGAAATCAAAACTGATAATACTTGTTTTTTTATGAAATATTGCAATATTTATTAAAAATAATAAATATTTTTTTTATTTTAAAAAAGGGGGGAGACGATAAAGACGATGGGAACGGAGCGATATAAGCGCCACGTTAAGCATTTAATTTCCCATGGAGGACCTCCGGAAGGATAAAAAGAGGACGACTGCTGCTTTACTTTTGTTTTGTTTTGCCGGTTCCATCCTCCTTCTTCCCTGAGCCGAAACCCAGAAGGTTTGGGAAATGGGGACTCACTGCCGGGTGCGCAAAGCTGGAGGAGTTGTCGCCGTCCACCAGGCAGCAGAGGAGTGTTGAGCCGTCCACCGAGTGGTATCCGGCGCCACCACCAGGCATCGTGGAGGAGTTCACCCAGCTGGTGGAAGACTGGATGGCAGTGCCTCTTGTGTCTCTTCATCCTTCTGTCTCCTTCTCTCTCGCCTCATCTGTCCTAACCCTTAGGTGCTGGAAAAGGTTAGGGGGTAAGTGACAAGCAGGACGGGGCCGTGGGAACGGAGCGAGTGCAAATGAGCATCACCTGCCCACCACACCGGTCTCGAGTCCCACGGAGGAGCTCCGGAAGGATAAAAAGAGTGACGGCAGTGCAAGACGAGAGAGGACCAGGCCTGGATTTTATGTTGTTGTTTTGTTTAAATTTATGCGGCAGTCGCCCGTAATTTATATAAATATTTTTTTAAATAAATCTTTTTTCTCTTCTTTTCCAAAGTTCATGTAAGCTGTGCTTGGACCCGTATTTGCATCTATGTACATATAAGTTTTTTTCCTAGCACGCGAGGATTACATTTTTCTCAGGACGCATGAATCCGCGCGAAGCTTTCTTTTTCTCAGGACGCATGAATCCACGCATGGGAATTCACTTACTATGGGTTCCTCGTTTTGACTCTCCGGCTTAAGGAGCAAAACTTGGAACCAGTCATGGTCGAGGATCTTGTCCAAGTCAATCCTCTTGGTTGGATCTGTCTCCATACACGAAGATATCAGTTCTTTGCTTTCTGTGAAGAAAGTGGGGAGAGATGTCAGATTATTATTGTTCATTTTATACTTTGTGTAACTGATCACATTATTTTAAGCTGTAATGAAAGTTCCTGTATGATTCGTTCACATGCTCTTACCTTTGGAAATTCCTGCTTTTCTCAAGATGTTGGCAATGACCTCAGGTTTCACCTTGTAAGGGAACTTCCCAAACAGCATCACAAACAACAGTACACCTAAAGAATATACTGTTGCCGGCTTGGCGTGATACCTCCATGTTCTGCGGAAAGCTTCAGGGGGAGCGTAAAGTTTTGTACCTGAAAGAAAGAACAAGATTTTGTCCATTGCAATGAATTTGTATTTCTACAGCTTTTTGTCTATTTATTCAACAAGTGATCTTTGCTGTTTTTGGCTCTGTCTAGAAAGCTCATTATAACTTGTCACCATAGATTTGTAGAATACGTACCAATGTACCTTGTATAACCAAACGTCTTGAAGCTTCTACCAACACCGAAGTCGATTAATTTGACCTGCAAGCTGTTCTCATTGATTAGCAGGTTTTCTAGCTTGATGTCGCTGTGGTAGATTCCCTTTTCAAAGCATATTCTTGCAGCAGTAACAACTTGATGCATCACAACTCGTGCTTTTGACTCGCTGATTCTGCCACCATTTTGCACTAAATACTGCCGCAGATCTTTGCAAGGCGTGGGCCGCTCTATGACCAGTATGTAGTCATTCCGTGTCTCATACCAGTCCAGCAGCTTTATTATTTGGGGAACGCTGGGGCCTTCGCTCACACGAATCATCATAGCGACCTCATTTGGAAGCAATTTGCCAAATAGACTCTACAGGAGATAAAAGTTACACAAAAGTGAGATAATTAGAGGACGTGATGTAACTCATCTTCATTATGTCCTAAGTAGGTTTGAAGTCTTTAAACTAATTCAACTGGAAATAGTTACTGAAGTTGCGGTCACATTTACGGCTGATTGTCGAAATTTCGTGGGGCAAAATTCAGTCATTTTAACAGGAATCCACACGCTCTGGAGTTTTGCGTGAGGGTGGAAAAGCTCGATCATGTTGGTCATGTGAATGTGCCATGCTGACCAACAGAAAGCTGCTTGGTTTGAAAGTTAATACTCTATTGACAATGGACCTTTTTTGCCCGCAAAATTTCGTTAAAATATCCAACCGCTAATGTGACCGTGTACTCTGAGAGTAAGAAAATAAGGGGAGCAGCAGCCTACAGCAGCTCATTTTCATAGCATTCTGTCTTGAACACATATTTGAGTGCCACCTGTTCTCCAAGGGAAACAAAAATGTATACTTCATGTATACTGATGTATATAGTAAATGTACAGTATAAACCATAAAATGAAAGAACACTTTAAAAATGGACACATTATTGTGGTGTTATGGGGCCTCACACAACCAAAATCCATCCTCAGTCCACATTAATGAAGAAGACTTTAATGTTGGGGTTACTCTGTGGTAGTAAACTGACCTCTCTATGCATTTGAACTTAAATTGATAATTTCATCCTCAGTTTTCCAAAAATTGTCATCCGATAACAAAGGAGCGCTGAGGTCCCCTTTAGTACTGGATGACACAGTTGGAGAAGTACTGTTGTTCCCGTTGGATGACACAGTTGGAGAAGTACTGTTGTTCCCGTTGATGTCCTCTTGCTCTTGTCTGGGAGCATCAACCTCCTGCACAGTGTTGAGGGTAGATACACAGCTGTGCCAGCTGTACACTGAAGAGTTGCTGTTTTCTTCAGCTTCATCTTCGTTAACCTTCTCCACAGCGCTGAAGGAAGACACATGGCTGTGCAGTGTAGTGGCGCTGCTGTCTTCAGCTCTATGCACATCTACTTTAACTACCCTCACACCGCTGAAGGGAGACACGTGCCTGAACACTGAACTGTTAGTGTCACTGCTCTCTTCAGCTTTGTCCAGTGAATGAACAATGTTGTTGTTGCTGGGAGTGTTGATGCTCTGGGTGTTGATCTTCTGTTCATCTTCACCATCAGAGCATCTCTGAGGTTTTTGGTTCCTGCAATTTCTGCACCGACCCTGTTGGGCTTCGATGGGCGTTTTCTTGGATTTCCTAGAAAAAGCCCATCTAAAAAGCCTCCCTCTCTTCTTCTTTTCTACTCTCTCAGGGACAGGTGTTGGTGACGTACATGCA